>NW_027097213.1:0-53716 GCF_019320115.1 Miscanthus floridulus | reverse complement strand
ACTCCTCGGTCATGATTGGATTCATGCTAATTGTTGCATACCATCAACCATGCATCAGTGTTTGATTTAATGGCATGGAGATGATGTCGAACTGGTTCATGCTGATGAGTCCGTAAGCATCACGATAGCTAATCCAGTCTTTTGGGAACTAGGAGATTTCGAGTGTTTTTCTAGCAAGACATGGGAAGGAGGCTTCATTAAAATCAGTAATGAAAGCCAACAGCCGATGTAAGCGATTGGCTCTAAGAGTTTGTTTTAGTAGAAAAGTCACAGCTTCACGTCGGCCGTTGGATCAAAGAAAAATGAGTATTAAGTCTTGGAGATGGGTTTAGGCCGACGTATGTGAAGGCTGAGTTAAAGTGTAAATGTGACTTAGAGTTAATGGATTTCTTAAGAGAAGTTCTATTTCGCTTAATAGGATGCTTGATCTGGGTTGAATACTCATTTGACCTTTTATATTGAAAGTTCTGCGAGACGTTATCCTAGCGTCTGGTCAACACTTGGTAGCCAATTCATTCTCGGCTCTAATAGCCGGTACCAGGAGGGTATTGCCTCTAGTTCAAAAATGAAAATCTTCAAAGGCAATAAAAGCCGATACGATATGTATCGCCTATAGAGCAAAAAACAAAAGATAGAAACAATCATACACAAGAACATTGTACCGAGGTGCATCCACGGAAGGAATAGGAGTCTTTGTCCATTAGGGTTACCCTAAGTACAAACTATTCAAAGACCTTGTGTTAACACTGGATTTTGGTCGATTCTGGAAGATGACAGGTAGACCCACATGCTGGAAGAAGGGTATTCGGCAAACAAGGCAAGCGGTCGGCTAAATGCATTGCGGTCGGTTATTCCAGAAGGCGGTGATTCCATTCGGGAAAAACAAAAGATGGCAGGCAAGGCCGGTCGAAAAGGTGAAAGTTGTAATAGTAAAGGACTCTAAAAGTTTAGGGTAAGGAATCGTGGGTTTCCAAGTTAATTTAGAGGTTCCTTTGTAAATCGTAGTCCTCTAGGACTCGTGTTTTGTCTAGGGTATAAATATTGACCCTCAACCATTGTAATAAGTGTTCACAACCAAATCAATACAACCGGCCCCGTGCCAACTTTCGAGTCCTTTTGTCGTGTCGTCGAGTTCTTCGAGAGGAGTCATCGATCCGTCGACCTCCGTAAGTTCCGACAACCTTGTTATCATGTTTAGTATCATGCGGTGGATTTAGACATGATGCAAGTAGTCTTGTTTGTTTTCAATGGTCGTGCGGCGGATCTTTGTTTGACAATCAAGAAGTCTTTGCTTATGCTTTGTTTATGAGTAGATACCGTGCGGCAGGCGTTTGCTCAATATGCTCAGTAAAAGCAAGATAGTTATCGGCTCTTTTAGATATGGCAAAATCTAAATAGATTCATTAAGTTATCCAGTGTTGCATGTTACGGAATATTTTATATATATATATATATATTTGTAACACACTTCTGCCCAATCTAGATTGGTATTGTTCGGCCTTCTCTCTCTTGTGGTTTTATTCGTGTTTCAACGATCATTGCTTTTTCATAATATCTTTGCAACTAGATAGCGTGCTCATAATGGCCGAATTATTTTAATCTAGGTTGTCACATGTTGCAGGTTCATGCATGTTAATCATGTTTAAGCTTTAACAAAACCAGGTGTCGTGCGGCAGACGCAGGTTTTAGATTAGTTTAATCGTTTTTATTTGCACGTTCCTTCTTTATGGACCCCAATTCGGCTGAACTGCCGAGCTTGGTTATGCATTAACTCATAATTAATTTCACTTGTTCAAATATGTCTTCCCATGCATGTGTATTCGGCAATCAGGTCTCAACGTGTATTCATCTTACGATTAGCTGAACGGTTTATGAACTCATTGGCAGACAGCTCTCTATAGCTGTATGTCGTTGTAAGTGGCTTCAGGGCCGTATATGTGGAACTGTCTGGTATTACCCAACATGTTCCGGTTTGACATTTAATTGTTTTATCCCTTGTTAGTTTTCAGGTCAAACTGACTGGCACGCTTCCGGATAACGAAGCACCCGGGAACCCGATTGAAGCTACGCTTTTCGGCTTGCTGTGTGTGAGGCACAGTGCGTCACATTTTGTGTCAACACACTTTTTGGCATGCCCGGTGGGACAATCTGCTAGTTCAAGATGGCATCTGAGATCAACAATGATCATGTTCTGAATGTAAGCATGGCAGAATTGCCAGATGATTACAAGGATTTAGTGCTACAAGCATGTGAGCAATACCAACGGAAATGCTTGATGTCTTTTTCCAAAAACAAGAGCAATAAAGTATTTCAAAAGCAATCAATGCCAAGGGTTCTTCTTCCGCATCAAACTGATTACACTGAAGAGGAGGATGCTCAGAAGATGGCAGCCCTGGTTTATAAAGCTATGGGAGAAACCATGACAAACCATCACACAGCTTTTCTGAATACCTTTCCGGCAATCATGATCAGTACTTTTGGCCCAATGGTTGATAAATACTTCGAAGAAAATGTTGGACCACTCAGTGGGCCGACGCTTTTCAATGTTCCAAAGCATCAAGAGAAGCCTGTTGGAAAAGAAGTAGCGTCGCCTTCAAATATAGGTGGATTGACTCACACTGAAAAGCAATCACATCCCACCTATGGCCAGGTGACATTTGGTACCACAGGAGAAGTGCCACCTTCAGCTTATAGAGTTTCTCCAGCATCAAACAGATTGCAGAAGAATATGTATGGAGATGGGTATCAAGAATTTACTGATTACAGTGCTATCAATGCTGTGCCAAATCCAGGGTATAGAAGTGTTTCAGGATTGCCTTCTGGAGTGCAAGTATAAGGAAATCAGGATCCAGGCATTGATGTCTTGATGCACAGGATGGCTGATATGATGCAAAATCAGTTCGGCTTGAAGCCAAAGAATCAATACTATTCATACAAGTCTCCTTATCTAGAATGGTACAACAGAGTGGCATTGCCTCCAAGGGTGAAGCCTCCAACAGATTTGACTAAGTTTTCTGGTCAAGATGATACTAGTACCATAGAGCACGTCAGTCGGTACCTAATGCAGCTTGGAGAAGCTGCTTCAGATGAAGCTTGGAGGATTCGATATTTTCCTTTGTCTCTTACAGGACCAGCTTTCACATGGTTCACGTCTCTACCAGCTCATTCCATTGGTATGTGGGTAGAACTAGAGCAGAAGTTTCATTCATATTTCTATACGGGTACCAATGAGAAGAAGTTGGTTGATCTCATGAGTCTGAGGATGAGAACAAATGAGACACCATTGGAGTATCTTCGCAGATTTAGGGAGACTAAGAATATGTGTTATTCTCTAAATTTACCAGATGATCAACTACCTGGAATAGCTATAGCAGGAATGTTGCCGAATATCAGGGAGAAATTGTTCGATTTAGAGTTTGATGATCTTGGCCAACTTACACAGCGTTTAGCAGCTATGAGTAATCAAGCCCAAGGATTCAGGAGAGATAATCGCTTTCAGAAGAACAATGCCACTAATGAGGTGTATCAAGGCTTTCTGGATGAAGCGACTGAGTATATTGATGAAGATGAGATAGCTGCAGCTGAGTTAAATTGGGCAAAGGAACCCACTCAAGTTAGTCAACGCTGGTTGAAACAACAAAAGGGAACCTATGATTTTGATGTTACTAAGGCAGATAGACTTTTTGCATTGTTGATAAAGGAAGGGCGCATCAAGCTGCCAGAAGGACATCCTATGCTACGTCCTAAAGGAGTGAAAGACAAAAAGTATTGTGGTTTTCATAACACTAATTCTCATTCTATTAATGATTGCCGAGTGTTCAGAATATGAATCCAGAAAACTATCCAAGAGGGACATTTGAGGTTTGATGGTAAGATGAAAATTGATGATCAGCCTTTTCCACAAAATATGATTTCTTTCTCTGTGAATATGGTCTCTGCCAATGATCTCAAGGGTAAAGGCAAGGTGAAGGTGTTGACTTCTGATAGGGCAAAGGAGAGTGGTGCTGTTGACCCGGATCGGCAAGTCACCAGTAGAGAGCTGCAGCAACGAGTTCGGTTTCAGAATAGCCAAACCGAGAAAGGTCAAACTTCCGAACCCAGAGTTACATCACGTATTTTGCTAAACAAGTGGCAGAGGGAACAAGAGAAGGAATACTGTAAGAAGCAATGGTTTATGGAAGAACGCCGGAGGTATGAGGAGGAAGTATACCGAAGGGAGCAAGAAGAATACATGACAGAACAGGAGCAGTCTCATTGGGGTTGTTCGTTCTTTAGGCATTGTTGGAATGAAGGTTTGAGGTTGCTTGCAAGAAATAATTGTCCGGAGTGTAGTGCTCAGTACTCCGAGTATAGGCAATCTCGAGTCAACCGCCGTCCCATCTGTGAAAGACTTGGAACGAAGGTTCCTGAAGATGATCGGCGTTTAAAAATAGGTGGCTTTGAGAGTCAACAAAGGAAAAGAGTTGCAGGTTTAGGTTGGATTCATGATAGAGTGCATGATGAAGAAGCTGACTTCTATAAATATGTATGGCAAAAAGGACAGTGGTGTCCTCCAGGTCTGAGGAAAAGTCAGAAAAGAAGAGTGCAACGGTTGAGGAATAGGGAGTTAGAACTAGAAGTTACCGAAACAAAACAAATATGGCGTCCAAAAAAGAAGCCTGATGGATGTGATCCTTCGGCTAATGCTTGTATGGCTTTCTTCCTCCCATCAGAATTTATAGCTCCCGAAAGCCAAGATGTCCAAGAAGAGGTGTACTCTGATTTTGATGAAAGTGAATGTCAGGATTTGATGGCTCGGCTTGTATTAACACAGTAGGCTGTTTTTGATAAACCAATCAAGAATCGTCACTTGAGACCACTCTATTTAAAGGGATATGTCAATGGCAAGCCTTTAACTAAGATGTTTGTCGATGGAGGGGCTGCTATCAATATCATGCCTTATACTACCTTCAGGAAACTTGGGATGAATAATGAAGAATTGTTGAAAACTGACATGGTGCTTAGGGACTTTGCTGGCAATCCTTTCGATACCCGAGGTGCTGTCCATGTCGAACAGACTATTGGGTCAAAAACTCTGATTACTACCTTTTTTGTCATTGATGGCAAGGGGGCATATAGTCTACTCTTGGGCAGAGATTGGATCCATGCTAATTGTTGCATTCCTTCAACTATGCATCAAATTCTCATTCAATGGATTGGAGATGATGTTGAAGTTGTACATGCTGATAATTCGGTAAGTGTTGCTGCCACAGAATCTACCTATTGGGAATATGAGGGCGTCGATTGTTTCTCTGGAAAAGTGTGGAAAGAAGGTCCTGTAAATGTTTTCAGCGAGGGCCAACAGCCGATCCAAGCAGTCGGCTCTCATAGCAATTTTTAATGGGAAATCCCGTCGATGGCAACAAAGGGAAGTTGGGACGTGGTTTTATGTCGGCTGATAAATTGGAAGAAATTAATGTTGGTGACGGTTCTAAGCCAAGGCCGATGTATATTAGTGCAAAGTTAGACCTAGAATATAAATCAAAGTTAATAGATTTGTTGAAAGAGTTTAAAGACTGTTTTGCTTGGGATTACACGGAAATGCCTGGATTGGATCGTTCCATTGTTGAGCATCGATTACCCATTAAACCTGGATTTCGTCCTTATAAACAACCTCCAAGGAAGATATACAAAGAGGAAGTATTGGCCGATGTGAAGAAGGAGGTTGAAAGGTTAATAGAAGCAAACTTCATTCGGCCATGCAAGTATGCAGAGTGGATTTCAAATATAGTACCGGTATACAAGAAAAATGGAAAAATGAGAGTTTGCATAGATTTTAGAGATCTTAATAAGGCTACTCCCATGGATGGTTACCCAATGCCAGTTGCCGATTTGCTGGTAGATGCAGCAGCAGGTTATGAGGTCATTAGTTTTATGGATGGTAATGCTGGCTATAACCAAATTTTTATGGCAATAGAAGATATTTCGAAAACAGCTTTCAGATGTCCTGGTCATATTGGTTTGTTCAAGTGGATAGTCATGACGTTTGGGTTAAAGAATGCTGGTGCAACTTATCAAAGAGCTATGAATTATATTTTTCACGAGCTGATCGGCAAGATTGTAGAAATCTACATCGATGATGTAGTAGTCAAGTCTAGAAATCGTGAAAGACATTTAGCCGATTTAAGAAAGACTCTGGAGTGCACAAGAAAGCATGGCTTGAAGATGAATCCAAACAAATGTGCCTTTGGAGTTTCGGCTGGTGAGTTTTTGGGATTTTTAGTTCATAAAGGAGGAATTGAAGTTGGGAAAAAGAGCATGGAAGCAATAGACAAAGTTGTGCCGCCAACTAATCTCACAGAATTGCAATCATTGTTAGGCAAAATCAACTTTGTAAGAAGATTCATATCCAATCTATCAGAAAGAGTTTTACCCTTTTCCCCTTTATTAAAACTCAAGAAAGATCAAAAATTTATATGGGGTGACATACAACAAAAGGCTTTTGATGAGATCAAACAATATATGAAAGTACCACCTGTGCTGGTACCTCCACAACTTGACAAGCCTTTTAAGTTGTATGTGGCGGCTGATGGCCTAACGATAGGATCGGCCCTTATGCAAGAGTTTGAAGGAAAAGAAAGAGTCATAGCTTATCTTAGCCGAAAACTACTAGACCCAAAAACAAGGTATTCGGCTACAGAAAAACTTTGCTTGTGTGTATATTACTCATGTACCAAATCACGGCACTATTTGTTGAATTCCGAATGCGTGGTGGTTTCTAGTTTTGATGTAATCAAACATATGTTATCAATGCCGATTTTGAATGGAAGAATTGGCAAATGGATTTTAGCATTGTCAGAATTTAATTTAAGATACGAATCGGCTAAGGCGGTAAAGGGTCAAATTATTGCCGATTTTATTACCCAACATCGAGATCTTTCTGTTGAGGCGATAAGCATTGTGCCTTGGGCCTTGTTCTTTGATGGATCATCTTGTAACAAAGGTGGTGGTGCTGGTATTCTCTTGATTTCCCCACAAGGAAAAGCTTTTGAGTATGCAGTTCCTATTGAATTTCATGTTACTAACAATCAGGCAGAGTATGAAGCATTGCTTAGAGGGCTTCAGCTTCTTATAGAAGTAAAGGCCATTGCTATTGAAATCTTTGGGGATTCTGAGTTGGTGATTAATCAACTGAATGGTCAGTATGAATGCAAGAACAATGTGTTAAGAGAATATTATGAGGAGTGTAGAGAACTTTTGAAGAATTTTCTGATAGTAACCTTGCATCACGTCCCTAGAGAGTACAATGAAGAAGCAAATAAGTTAGCTCAAGCTGCTTTTGGATATCGAGAGAATCGGGAAGTTTTTGCTATGGAGGAAGATGTTTTAAATTCTGATCCAGTAGATGGTGATTGGAGATACGAAGTTATCAATTATCTGAAAAATCCATCTCAAAAGGTTTCCCGAAAAATCAGGTACAAAGCTCTCAAATTTGTGTTTCTTGATAATCAGTTATATTACAAGTCCATCGATGGAGTATTACTCAAATGCTTAAGTCAAGAAGAGGCCAAGAAAGTGATGTATGAGGTTCACGAAGGATTGTGTGGTGCACATCAGTCAGCTCATTGGATGAAGTGGATAATTAGAAGAACTGGTTATTTTTGGCCAACTATGTTGGAAGATTATTTTGAATATTACAAAGGGTGTCACAATTGTCAGAAATTCGGCAATATTCAAAAAGTTCCAGCGTCTGCTATGAATCCTATAATTAAGCCTTGGCCGTTCAGAGGATGGGGTATAGATTTAATTGGTCAGATTAATCCTCCTTCTAGTAAGGGACACAAATTTGTACTCTTGGCCATGGATTATTTCACCAAGTGGGTTGAGGCTATCCCTTTGAAGAAGGTAACGTCAGAGAATATGATCAGTTTTGTTAAGGAACATATAGTTCATAGATTTGGGATTCCTCATACTATAACAACTGATCAAGGAACTCAATTTACTTCTTCAGAATTTTGTGACTTTGCCAAAAGTATGGGGATTAAGTTGTATAATTCTTCTCCTTATTATGCACAAGCTAATGGTCAGGCAGAAGCATCAAATAAGATTATGATTAAAATTATCCAGAAGAAGATTGATGAAAAGCCAAAGAAATGGCACTTGGTTCTTAATGAAGCACTGTGGGCTTACCGAATGGCTTGTCATGGATCCACTCAAACGTCTCCCTATGAACTGGTTTATGGGCATCATGTTGTGCTACCATGGGAGTTACGGTTGGATTCAAGGCGAGTTGTGTTACAGAAAGAATTGGCAAAAGAAGATTATAAGAATCTGATGATGGATGAATTGGAAGATTTACATTTGATTCGTCTCAAGGCATTGGAAAATATTGAGAAAAATAAAATACGCGTTGCCAGGTATTATAACAAAAGGGTTAGGCTGAAGCAATTCGCAGAAGGAGATTTGGTTTGGAAAACTATATTGCCAGTTGGAACAAAGGATAGAGCGTTCGGCAAATGGTCTCCAAATTGGGAAGGTCCTTTCCAAATAGTAGAATGTGTACCTGGTAATGCGTACATATTGAAGACTTTATTTGGGGAGGGGTTTACCAGAGCTATCAATGGAAGATTTCTTAAGAAATACTACCCTAGTGTTGAGGTTGGTTCATGAATGTAGATCAGAGAAACCGACAAAGAAAGAATCACCTTTAGTCTGAAGATCGGATACGAGACTGAGAATAGCCGATATTGTTCATATCGCCTTTAGCCTAAAAATCAGATACAAGATTGAGAATAGCCGATATCGTTCATATCGCCTTTAGCGCAAAATAGCCGATGCAGTTTGCATCGCCTCTAGCACAAGGATGTTTATCCAAAACTGAGTTGTTTTCAGCATTTTTCTGACAGTTGCAAGTGGAAAGATTCAAAGAAGTAAATATTATTCCAAAGGACGAGATTATTTATAAAAGTTCATCCTAATACAAACTACTCCTCAAATAACTTGTTGAGGATGGACTGGGGGTTTGTGATTTCAGCAAGGGCAGCGGCATGATCATCGTAGGCCTCCAGACGTTCATCAATGTCGTCGATCTCGTCCGGGCGTCCTCCAACGAAGCCAACTGGCTGGGAGGAGTAGTCCTCGTTGGTTTGGGAGGTCATTGCCGCCAGCCCGAGAGAAGCGCCGAGGTGCACACCTTGGATGATGGCCTGATCAATGCGGCCGTCCATAGCATCAAGGCGTGCTTCGGATGTCTCCCCCTGGGCATTCACCTTGTCGGCGATCTTGTTCGCCGCCGCCTTCAAGCGATCATTCTCCGCGGAAAGAGCTGGACAGAAAAGAAGAAATGAGTTGGCAAGCAAAGGAAGCTAGGATGATAAAACTAAATGAGGATATCAAACCGGTGATGGCGTCGCAGAATTGCTTCCGCTGGTCCTCCCATTCGGCTTGATCGATGCCGAACTTCTTGGAGACGTCGCCTAGCTCCTCCCGGGCTTCGTCCCTCTCCTAGCAAAACTTGAGCACCTCCTCGTGAGAGTATGGATGGTGTGCATCTGTTGGCTCTGCCGAACCCCAAGGATTGGAGTGGTAAGAGCTTGAAGAGCTGGAAGACCCGGAGGAGCCGGATGATGGAGTTCCCGGTTGAGCTGCCGTCACTGGAGGAAGGAGATGGTATTGGCTGGAGCTGATGACCCTTATCCTGATGAATGAGGAAGAAGAAATCGAAATTAAGAGATGAACAAGGAAATTGCAAAGGGGGCAAAAGGCCGAATCATACCCACGACGCCGGCAGCACGATGCCCTGCTTCCTTCAGCCTCTCCGTCAGCAGGACGCTTGCCACGATTGCCACTGTTCGTCATTTGCTTTGATGGAAGTTAGGGTTTCCTTCTGGAGTGAATCGGATGAAGGAAGTGGAAGAGACGGATGTGAGAACGCTGAGGCGAAGATAGTGATGAAGGCCAACGGAAAAGTCTATTTATAAGCCGAAGCGAGGGATCGTGGCGAATTCCACGGGGTTGTGGGGCGAGAATCCCGAACGGCGGAGTAGGTTTTCTCCCTTTTGGCTGGGCCGTTACTGGGCTGGGCCAAGCATGGGTTAAGTCGAATGTCACTCGAATATCTCCCTGGTTTGTTGGAGCCAACGTTGTTCGGTTATACCCTCACAATGTTTGAATTGGACTCGTTCGGCTATCGGAAGAATGGAGACAATTGGCTACATTCCAATCGAGTAATTTAAGGGAAAGGGGCCGATTGCTTTTGAATGAATAAAAATAAGTAAACATAAAGCTGGTTAATCGAGGGAAAGAAGATATCACATTTAAGTTTATTACAAATCCAATGTCTACTGGTTCAGAAGGTGATTGATTGCCTCTATAGCCTCAGTTCTGATTCGGCTAACATTATCTAGCACCTTTTGATCTTCATCTTCGGAGCTCTGGATGCTGGATAACTTAGTTTTGATCTGTTGATCTTCTTTGATGGTTGAAGCTATCTTCAGTGAAGCTGCTTCTATGTTCTTTGGCAAATTAGTTATATGGGCCTTGTGAGATTGAATTTTGGTATTCAGTTCGGCTAGTTGAGCTTCTAGTCTACTTTTTTCATCCTCCATGGCTTTTAGTTCAGGCTCCAAGGTTGCCAAGGAATTTCTCATAGTTTGGATATGAGAGTGAAGATCTTTAATCTCTAGCTTTTTCAGAGATCTATCCTTCTGCAGAGCGGTCCTCGAAGATATATTTTTGGTTGCTCTTCTCACCATAGCAAAATGGTCGTCAAGATGGGCTGCAGATTCTAGGGGAGCTTTGAGAGCAGATGGGATATCTTGATCAATGAGTTCAAGGAGGTCTTTTATCTGGTCTGCATCCTGAACCAGACTAATGGTATCCTTGTTCAGCAGAATGATCACTTCTTTTAGCCGAGCCTGATTTTCCAGTGATAAGGTTTGATGGGAAGTGATCTCTTCACCTTTCTCAATGACGTAGTCCTCAATAGAGAAGGAGTAGCTGGTGGTCGGTTTAGTGATGTTCTTCTAAAGAAAAAAAAGAAAGAAGGTGTTAGCCGATTGGGTAATTTTGCTAAAATATAGGTTAAAACAAAGAATTACCTGCTGAGCTGGTTGATCATCAGGATGGGTTATACCATGGCTTGCTGGGGAACTTGGCTGAAGATTCAGAGGGGACAGGTTTGGAGCTTGATCAGGAGAGGTTTCCCTTGCCAGTTCATCTAAGATTTTATCTGTTTTCAGTAAAGTAAATGATAATGAGCATAAGAGGATAGATGTTATTGAAAGAAAGAAAAAGAGAATTGGTTGAACAATGTTACCTATAGTCTCATCAGGTTTATAAGCCCTTGAACCTTCAGCTTCATGAGTCTCTGAAATTTCGCTATCATGAATTTCTTCATCTTCAGTAGAAACTTCAGGGGTTGGTTCTGCAGGCACTGAGGTATTACCCAGTGTGGGAATTTCGACTTGTGGCTGCAATGGAAGAAGTGAATGCAGAGATGGTCAAGTTTACTGCTAAGTAAGGTTGTTAACTTGATAAAGAAAATAAAAGGTTCATACCTTAGGAGATAATCTGGCTTTCTTGGTCCTTGGTTTCTTGGGTAAGAGGAAACTTTCAGGTGTTTTCCTTTTGCTTTTTCCTCTTGAAGATGCAGCAGCTGAAGTAGCAGAAGTTTTCATGAATGCCTTTGAAGGTGCTGAATCTAAAGTTACAGGAGTTTTCATGAATTCCTTCAAGTCTGGAGCATCAAACCCCAGAGCAGGCTTGGGACTAGCCGAATAGTACTGGATTGCTTTGGTTGGGGGAGTAAGCTCAAGATCCTGTGCATGACCAGATGTTAAAGTAAGAAGTGGATTCAAGAACAAGAAATGATGGGCATAATGAAATTACCTCACTGTCAGAAGCAAAATCGGGTTGCAAATTTTTGCATAAAGAATGAACTGATATATTGAAGATATGAGCATGCCATTCTTGCCACCAAGAAACAAAGAAGGGATGAGCAACATCTATTAGCCCAAATGGAGATGGTTCGTATATTGGCAATTCCCATCCTAATTCAAAGACCTTCTTGGCTTCCATTCCTTCTGTTATTATTTCCCTTGACTTTATGATTGTTGAGAAGAGGAATTTTGGAGGCAGTTGGCCGCATCCTAATTGTCTGGCCACCATGTTTGGGTAATAGAATTCATAGGTTGATTGTACTAATCTCCCATGATGAAATTCAGCTGGCAGAGTGCAAGGTTTGATAAAGGAGTTGAAGATCTCTGTGGATTCTTGGCCTGAACAACCAATTTCATAGCTAAACTTGCAGGGCAAAGTCAGATCTTCATTTTCTCTGTAAGGAAACCAGAGCACATTACCGAATCCTTTGAAAAATAGCTTGAAGAAATGACCGATGTCTATGTCAATGCTTATGGATGATGCTGCTTCCCCATAAGTCTGACAAGCCTTGACCTTTGTTGTGTTGCCTTCAGCATAGTTGACTGAAGGAAAGCTTAGATTGAAGAGGCTCACAGAGGTTATCTGATGCATATATAGTTGAAGCCACATTTGAATTAGCCACCAGGGACCATTCACACAAGAGATTTCTCCACCTTGGCGCATCTGAAGAGTAATCTGATGCATCATATGATAAGCAGACCCTAAGAGATGTTTGCTTAGTGGGATCTGAGTGCCTGCAGCCAAGTCTTCAGCCATTACCATGTGATTCAGGGTTGGTTCATTGGATTTTCCACAAAAGATGAATCTGCATAGCCACATGTTCATGAAGGCTTTCAACTCTTTGTCAGAGACGGCGCCAGATGCGTTCATGTAGTTCTGAATATGTTTGACCCATCCACATCCAGAGCTGACGGCTCTTTGGTTACTTTTGCTCTTGTACTTGTAGGGGTATACTGGCAATGACACATTCAAGCCAGTCATCATGAATACGTCGGCTAGAGTGACGGTCATAATACCATGACCAAAGATAAAGGCATTGATAGCGTCAGACCAAAAATGAGAAGTTGCTATCAGAAAGGAGTCATTCCTGGGTGTCTCTGCTAAAGATAACTCTAAACAATGACTGATATCCTGACTTTCCCAGTGGCTGCTGCTTTTCTCCAGCATTCTCCTATACCAGTTATGCCATCCGGTGATTGGGGGAAATGGCCAATTCTTGAACATGTTTGGCCATCGGTTTGGCGAGGTAATCCCAGACTTAAAAGGAATTCTTTGGGTTTCCTTCTCGATAATTTCAGAGGGATCAGGATTTCCCATTAGGCCGAGGAAATAAGAATCGGGGTTGGCAGCATAGGGGATCAAAATCTGGCTCTTGTATTCCTTTAGAAGATGATTGAAATCAAAGGGGAGTAAATCAAAAGAAGAGCGGGAGGATAAAATGAAAGTTGCCGAATATAAGTAAAGTTTACCTCTGGGATTTCATCCTGGGTCGCCATTGAAGATTTGAAGAAGGTCTGAGGTTGCACTGAAAGCTTGAATTTTTGGGCAGCGGCTGCGGTTTTGGACGGTGATGACCTAAGAGAATGAAAGAGCTTGTGGTCAATTTCAGAATAAAACAACTTTTATCCCGAAATTGAGGGGGCATGTGTTAACACTGGATTTTGGTCGATTCTGGAAGATGACAGGTAGACCCACATGCTGGAAGAAGGGTATTCAGCAAACAAGGCAAGCGGTCGGCTAAATGCATTGCGGTCGGTTATTCCAGAAGGCGGTGATTCCATTCGGGAAAAACAAAAGATGGCAGGCAAGGCCGGTCGAAAAGGTGAAAGTTGTAATAGTAAAGGACTCTAAAAGTTTAGGGTAAGGAATCGTGGATTTCCAAGTTAATTTAGAGGTTCCTTTGTAAATCGTAGTCCTCTAGGACTCGTGTTTTGTCTAGGGTATAAATATTGACCCTCAACCATTGTAATAAGTGTTCACAACCAAATCAATACAACCGGCCCCGTGCCAACTTTCGAGTCCTTTTGTCATGTCGTCGAGTTCTTCGAGAGGAGTCATCGATCCGTCGACCTCCGTAAGTTCCGACAACCTTGTTATCATGTTTAGTATCATGCGGTGGATTTAGACATGATGCAAGTAGTCTTGTTTGTTTTCAATGGTCGTGCGGCGGATCTTTGTTTGACAATCAAGAAGTCTTTGCTTATGCTTTGTTTATGAGTAGATACCGTGCGGCAGGCGTTTGCTCAATATGCTCAGTAAAAGCAAGATAGTTATCGGCTCTTTTAGATATGGCAAAATCTAAATAGATTCATTAAGTTATCCAATGTTGCATGTTACGGAATATTTTATATATATATATATTTGTAACACACTTCTGCCTAATCTAGATTGGTATTGTTCGGCCTTCTCTCTCTTGTGGTTTTATTCGTGTTTCAACGATCATTGCTTTTTCATAATATCTTTGCAACTAGATAGCGTGCTCATAATGGCCGAATTATTTTAATCTAGGTTGTCACATGTTGCGGGTTCATGCATGTTAATCATGTTTAAGCTTTAACAAAACCAGGTGTCGTGCGGCAGACGCAGGTTTTAGATTAGTTTAATCGTTTTTATTTGCACGTTCCTTCTTCATGGACCCCAATTCGGCTGAACTGCCAAGCTTGGTTATGCATTAACTCATAATTAATTTCACTTGTTCAAACATGTCTTCCCATGCACGTGTATTCGGCAATCAGGTCTCAACGTGTATTCATCTTACGATTAGCTGAACGGTTTATGAACTCATTGGCAGACAGCTCTCTATAGCTGTATGTCGTTGTAAGTGGCTTCAGGGCCGTATATGTGGAACTGTCTGGTATTACCCGACATGTTCTGGTTTGACATTTAATTGTTTTATCCCTTGTTAGTTTTCAGGTCAAACTGACTGGCACGCTTCCGGATAACGAAGCACCCGGGAACCCGATTAAAGCTACGCTTTTCGGCTTGCTGTGTGTGAGGCACAGTGCGTCACATTTTGTGTCAACACCTTGTTCACCATATCCCGCACGGATGTGATGTCCACTATGGCCTCTGCTGCCATGATGAATTCTTCGAGCAGGTCTTCGTGCTCCTCAGGGCCATCACTAATCGGGAAACCAACCTCCATAGTATGAAGATCGTGTCTAGTCTGGACTTGCGCTGTAGTTAGAGCCACTGATGCGCCATGGCAAACGCCATGAACAGCAATCTCCTGGACATGGGCTGGGGTATCTTGGAGATGAATGTCGGTGGAGGAACCCCGGGCATTGACGATGTCCACAGCTGTGTTCGCCGCCAGTTGGAGAGATTCCAACTGTGCTGTCAGTGCTGACAATCACGAAACAAGGAAAACATCAAAATAAGAGTAATAAAAATCAGAGTAAGAGGCCTTCATGGAATTCATCTTACCCACCACCATGGCGTCAGATTCGGCCAGTCACGCTCGGACGGCGCTGGCCTCCTCCTCGGACGCATGAAGGGCGGCCTGGGAAACCCCGAGGCGAATCTCCAGTTGGCCGTTCTCCCAAGTTGCCTCGGAGTAACGGTTTCAAGCCATCCTCCACTCATGAAGATAGCGCCGGGCAACGTCGCTGTTGTAGGAATCAGAAGAATCCGACGACGAGGCCAGCATAGAAGATGTGGCGTCAGAGGGCCCGCTGACCCTAGGAAGAGGATGGAAACTATCATTCACAACAAACTAGTAGGCGAGTCAGAACTATTCATCATCATGAACAAGAAATGTTGATCTCACCTCATGCGTCGGAGACGCTGGCTCATTGGCATACTCTCTTTTGGAATTTTCTCTGCCGCGCGCTTACCTCGGTTATCTTCGCCAGCCATGGAAGAACGATTGGATCTACGAAAGGGAGAAAGAGAACTGCTATAGGGTTTTGATAGGCAGAGAAAAGCGGAGAAACAGTTGTGAGTAGGGATATATTCGAGGCTAAAACCATCACCCGGTATTTGAAGACTTGAAGCAAAGAGACGAGTGCCTCGAGATGTGTAAAAGGCAACAGCAATTAATGGAAGGTGAAGCACCACTTCACTAGTGCCAATGGAAATACAGCACTGAGCAACTAAAAGGCAGAAAATCGAAGGGTTCTCTTAATAAAATCCGTGTTTTCAGACTTGGTTAAACCAAAGGGCCTAGATCAGCTATATCAAATCGGCTCTTTAGCCAAAAAAGCAAGCATAAGCAAAAGTAATGCAAAAGTAATGCGCATAATGCCAAGACAGGAAAATTATCTGCTAAATGTCACTTATTAAAAACTATGGGCCGAGAAAAACCCTGCCTACTATGTCATCAGCCAAGGTATTAAAAGCTATAGAATTGGCAGCACTCATGAAATCCTCGACCAAGCGCTCCTACTCCCTAGGGTATGCTACGTCTAGAAAACCATGGGGAAGAAGCTAAAGATTTTGGCCCGAATGGGCATGGGCGGCAGCCAATGCCACAGCAGTGCCATGACGGACGCCATGGAGAGCAACCTCCCTAACACGATTCAAAATGTCATGCAAATGAACCACCAGAATGGCGCCCCTGGCATCGATAAAGCCCGCCGCATGATCCGCAGCTGATCGAAGGCTCTCCAGTTGAGCAGATATATCTAAAAGATTCAAAGGGGGGTGATCAGAGTCTCGGAGACAAAATTGAAAAGAAATAGAGGTTATGATAGGTATCTCACCCACAATTCTGGCCTCAGCCTTGGCCAACCTATCCTCCACTAAATCAACCATAGGAGGTGATCGACATCGAACCATGGCCAGGTCCGATTCTATGAGGGATAGACACTCAGCGAGACTCTAGCCATGTCGATCAAAGGAGGCAAGCAGATCGTCATTATCAATCCACCTCATCTGATGGCAAGGGGGCTGGCGGCAAGTCGTCGACGAGGAAGGCCTTGAAGGCCGAATGGAGTTGGCCTTGTTCCCTGAGGCAGTGGAGGCATCATGGGATATACCCTCCTGACAACGAAGGCACTGACGCGATGATGCAGATCTGATGAAGACCTTCTCAGGAAACCTCTTGCTGTTCTCCATGATCTCTAAGGAACTATGCTAAGGGTGCAGAAGGTTTGGGGCAAAGTGAGTTATCCTTAGGAAAAATGTGGATCTTTTGGGTTCTCCCTTAGGGTGTGCCTGATGGATACCGCCCGTTGTAGCTTGCTTTCAGGGTGCTTAGTGTCTGGTGGAAGACGAGCACCTCTGTAAGTGTGCTATTTCGGGCAGTTCTACCACAACCGAGCACTCATGGTAGAGTGGTTCTCTGATTTTGTAGCACTGATCGGACTCGCGACTCCTGAATTGTACCAAAGGTGACTTGTTTGCGGCCCTGATGGGGGAAGTAAGGTTTGTGTTAGGAATACCCCTTCAGCTGGATAGGAATCGATTCGAATCGTCGTCTCTCCCAAATAGTGAGAACTTGACTGAGCAGCGGCAACGTAGATTCACTAAATTTAAAGATATGGTTAAATGATGATGATGATAATGACAATGAGCCATGAAATACCTAATATTGTTATTATTATTTGTAACTTAATCAAGTGATTGATTAGTATAGGTGCTAATATAGATGGTAGGTAATGGCTAAAAGTCACTGCTAGTATAGGTGAATAATGCTAATGGTTACTCAAGCTTTTATGCAAAAAGGGTTGTCCAGCCAGATCCACTAAATTAAGCTATGCATGATCCTTGGTGTCATTTGTTTTGGTTTTCAACGGGTAAGTCTGGCTGAGTACATTCGAGTACTCAGGGTTTATCCCACCATGTTGCACATGAAGTTCTCGGCCTGTTGAAGATGGTGGCTAACCACCGGTGGGCTCGGTGATTCTATAGTTACTTCTCATCTATATGCTTTTGTCTGATGATGTCACTTATGCTAGCAATGTATTTGGAACTTATATTAAGGTAATCATTTGAAAGCTATGTTGTTTTCACTAAGCGGTTTTGAAACTCAAACTTGTACTATTATTTGTGAACCCATTTGTAATATTATTTCTGCTGCAACCCTGTGTATGTGATGTGTATTTGCTTAATCACATGATCTTGGTTGTGATGTTGATTTACCAAGGTCTTTCGGGACACTCAGTGGACTACCGGATTTATATAAGTGAAAGTATGCGCGTGTCAACGTGTTAGCGGGGACAGCCGTACTTGATCTTGTATAAATTGGGCGGTTTTGTTACATCCACCATCAGAGCTGGAGGGTGAGCTTCCTCACTGGTCAGCTCGCCCAGCAGCTAGATAGTCTAGCATGCCACCATGGTCACTGTGACATACTCCACCTCACACATCGACAACGCCATGATCTTTTGCTTTAGCGACTGCCAAGCAATGGGGGCCGCTCCAAAGAAGACGAGCACGCCAAAGGTGCTCCATCGCCCATCAATGTCGCCCGCCATGTCTGCATCACTGAAGACAGTGAGCTCTGGCTCACCTTCCTTTGCCTTGGGGTGCCTCACTGAAGACCGTGCGCTGCAACCCACCCTTGCCGTCACTCTTGGGGAAGATGATCGCTTGATTGAGCGTCCCCTTGACGTAGCACAACAACCTTTTCACTGCTGACCAGTGATCTTCGCGTGGGGCCTCTATGAAACGACTAACGTACCTAACCACGAACGCAATGTCCAGTTGGGTATGAGTGAGGTAGCGTAGCCCATCAATGATGCTCTGGTAGAGCATCGTGTCCACCTTCACAGCAGTGGTGTGCTTGCTTAGCTTCAGCCACTCCTCCATCATAGTCATGCATGGCTTGCATTCCACCATGCCGTCGTGCTCCAGCAGCTTCTCCGTGTAGGCGCGCTGACCTAGGGAGATGCTCTACTTCCCCTACCTAACCTCAATGCCAAGGTAGTAGAAGAGTGTGCCAAGGTCACTCATCTTGAAATGAGCCATCATCTCACGCTTGAAACCATCGATGTCCTCTCCCCGCGCTTCGGTGACGATTAAGTCATCCACGTACACGCCGATGATGAGCTCCTCCTTCCCCCATCGCCATGTGTAGAGCGCGTGCTCTATAGCACAGTGAGTGAACCCAAGCTCGCCCAAGGTGGCATCGAGCTTGGCATTCCATGCCCGAGGGGCCTGCCACAGCCCGTAGAGCACCTTGCGCCGCTTGAGCACCTTGTGCTCAGCGCCCTTGATGGCAAAGCCCGGAGCTTGCTTAACGAAGACCATCTCCATGAGCTCGCCATTGAGGAACAAAGACTTGACATTAAGGTGGAGCAAAACTTCCTCAAAGTCGATGCCATTATGCTACACAAAGCCACGGGCGACGAGCCAAGCCTTATACTTGATAATGGCATCACGCTCATCCCGCTTTACCTTATAGACCCATTTCAAGCCGATCGACCTATAGCCCACCGGTGGATCTACCAGCTCCCATGTGCCATTGTCCTCGATGGTATTCATTTCTTCCAACATCGCCCATCACCAATTGGCATCGTGTTCAGCCACTACAAATGTCGATGGCTCCTTGAAACTAACAATGAGCAGCTTTGGATCATCGAGCAGCTGACTCGCTAGGCCTGTGGCCCTAGCATTGCCGATGATATTGTCCATCCTATGGAACCGCACATCCTCGCCATCGTGGAAGGCATCCACAAACTCGCTGATGTTGCTTGGACAAGAGGTGAACTTGATCGGTGGTCCTCGGCCTCCCTGTTCTACCGGAGTGGTCGACATCGCTACTGGATCGCTCGGCACCACTATCAGAGTGGTCAGCATCACTGTTGGACTGCTCGATACCACTATCGGAGTGGTCAGATCCACTGCTGGAGCGGTCAGCACCACTCCTGGAGTGGTTGGCTCCACTGCTGGAGCGCTCGGCAATGCTGCTGAAGTGCTTGGCACCCCCTCTAGAATGGCCGGCATTGCTGCTGGACCACTTGGCACCACTTCTGGGGTGGTTGGCACATCTTCTCCAGCGTCTCCACCATCATGGATGACTAAGTGTTCAACGATGAAGGTGTGGCTCAAGCTACCAGCTTCCCCCATGCCCGGACCCTCCTAGTCCTAGGCTGCCATCTCATCGAATACCACATCCCTAGAGATCACCACCTTGCCTCTCTTGGGATCATATAGCCGATACGCCTTGGTGCCCTCCTCATAACCCAGGAGCACCATCGGCGTGCTCTAGTCTTCTAGCTTGTCGAGGTGAGGCTTGGTGTAACACCTCGGGTGTTTAAATATTAAAATCTGACATATCATCATATGCATTGCAAAGCATTTGGCATCTAGTGAAAACTTTGATGTGCATTTGCTAAAACAAGTTTACATTTGTGTAATGAGTGTTGAATTGTATTGTTTGACTCAGGTTCAAAGTTTGTCTGGGTTTTGAATTTTTCGAGAAAACCCCGCTTTTCAACATTTAAATCCTACCCTGAAAATCCATTTCAAAATCTAAGCATATTTTGGGGTTGGGCCCAAAAGCAAAAGTGTAGAGCTTGGCAAGTTAAGCAAAGTTTATCTTTGGAGTTTTTCAAGTTGTTTAGAAAAATTTTGAGTAATTCAAAAAGGCGTAATTCGTTAAATTTCCCGATTCAAATTCAAAAGTTCATTTCAAAATCTAGACTGAATTAGGAGATGGTTATAAAAGCAAAGTTGTAGAACTTTTGATTTTGAACAACTTTTATTTTTGGAGATTTTTGAGTTGTTATGAAAATTTAGGAGTAATTTGTGAATTTTGGCGAATGGCAAACTTGTAATTACTGTGAACAGTGTTCACCGCTTGCGCTACACCACCGGCGAGCTTCGGCTTGCTTCCAGTCATGCGCGTGGCTGTCTGGGCATCGCGTTGGTACGCTGAAGGCTTCATCGTGGCTTCCTTGAGCTTCCTGGCCATCCATTTTAGCCTGAGCCGCCATCGTCGTTGCCCTTCTCCCTTGCTCTGTTTTCCCGTCGCCGCTGCTCCACTCCAGCAAGCCCGTGCCGTCGTTGTCGTGCTCCACCGTTGCTGACAAGCAAGTCCCAGCTCCAGCCTTAACCTTACGCAGTCCAACCGACCCACCAATTCAGTTTATCTCCACCGGAAACTCGCTGTCCACGTCTTTCTTCTTCATGGCCGACGACCTTCCCATCGCAAGCGCATCTCCGTGGCCAGCGCCCTCTGGTGAGCTGCTGTCCTTGCTCTGTGTACCTATGGCTTCGTCTCGATGCTGTGGTGCTTACTCCATAGTTGGTTGTTCATTTTGACCACTGCAGTCGCTGGTACACCATCACCGACGACGTTTTGCTCCGCCATGTTCGCGCTGAACGTCGAACCCCCTTGCTGTTGCTCCTCCGGCTCGGTCTTTGGCTCCAACGCGTTCGGGGTGAGCTCCTGATGCTTCCTGTGTCCTTTGTTTAATCACTACCGCACTGGTGTCGCCGGCGTAGCATGGCCGTGCCGTCGTGTCCGCCATGGCCGTCGTGGTGCTTGGTCCAGTTAGTGTCGAGGCTCGATTGTGCCACCAATCGACGCGTAGGGGTGTAGGGATCATTTCAGTACCTTGGTCGTCGCCGTTGAGCTCGCCGTCGGCGAGTTTTCGCCGGTCAGCGCGCAGTGTCGCCATGGTCAAAGCGCGATGGTAGAAGATGACAAGTAGGACCCGGATTGTCAGTGACTCAGCGTTCAAATGGAATTTTTCTATTTTCAGATTTGAATGAATAGTGTCTATTTTTGTTATTTTTGTGTAGATTTATTTAGAGCTCCAAAAATTATGAAAATTTTTGTGTGACTTCTCTATGATGTATATTATTTAATAAAAATATGAAATAATGTTTTTCAGTAATTTTTGAATGTGATAAAAATTGCTCAATTTATTAATAAATGGATTTCCATGATTTTTCTAGGCTTATTTATTTATCCAAAAATTATGAAATTTGTTTTGCCACTTAGTTAACATGTACTGAACATTTACAAAAATTTTGAGCTCAATTAGAATAAGTTGATTTATTTCATAATTTTTAATTAAATAATTAATTCATAAAAGCAAATAGTAACCTTTAATGATTTAGGTTTTGTTTGAAATTTTGGATTGAGTGATGACCTTGGATCATTTGTTGATAATGATCCTTGGCAATTAATGTATGTGTTACGAAAAAGATTTAGTTTGCTTGACTTGCAACTGTACCGTGAAGGAAAGCTGTATTCAAATTCTTAATTTTATATCCATCATCGAGCATCATGTTTCGTATTTCGCATCATGTTAAACATGGCATTGTTATTACATGTAGTGAACGAAGGTGAACACGTGGTAGTTAATCAAGTGATTGAGGAAGTTAATCCGTCTGTTGAGGTCGGATCGAATCCTTGTGTAACATCGCAGGAACCGGACTTTTCCGTCAACGAAGGCAAGCCCCGGATGCATACAACCCTACCTTGTGTTTTATAAATTAATTTCGCTTTTGCTTTCCGTTACTGCATTAAGTGATTAGGAGTTAAGTAAAAGCCTAATTGGTGCATTACCACCCTTGTTATTCCATATTTACCATATTACCAGTTTTAAACTCGTATATGCCTAGTTTTGCTTAGCTATGCGTAGAACGATGAAAGTCGGATGACTACCTGTTACCTGCAAGTTTAAACGGAACATTGGTTAACTATGTTAGCATGTGATATGGGAATGTGGAGTAATAAATCTAGACCGAGCGGACTCGGTGTGTGTGAGCCACAAGACATGGAGGTCTTGTGAGCGGGTTCTTTCCGCCTGTGTCGATTAAGGCACGTCCGTTGTTGAATTGCATGAGGTGAGAATTTGTAGTACTAACCACATACTCCGGTAAGCCTGAAACTTGGCAATTCTATTACGAGAATGGCTACTCGCGCACTAGGAGTGGAGAGATGGCGGGAATAGCGTGTACCCACGTGGCCATGGGCTGGAATGGTGGAGTACTGTGTTCTCGGGTGGCGCGGACCCGTTCTTGTTTTAGAGGATCCGAGGGTAGGTTGGTATATGTAGGTCGGGGACCTGCATATGTCGTGTGGTCTGGAATCCCTAGCTGGGTTTTAATCGGTTCGAATCGTCGTTGCTCCTCGATTATGGAGACTCAACTCACTGTTCATCATCGTAGTATTAATAACTAGAACTTGAATAAGGCTTGTGAAAGTGTTGGATATGAAGTTTCATGATATCAGTGCGGATCATGTCAGTTTTGTATATAATTCTTAAAGAAGTCTTCTATATAAAGAATTTTATTAAAAGAGCTTTTACGCAAAAGAACTTTGATCATTGTTATAGCTATACCTTGAATCCCTAAGCCTGCATTCCTAAGTTATCAGTTAATATTTCGGTTAAGTCTTGTTGAGTACTTTTGTACTCAGGGTTCATTGACCCTTGTTGCAGGTGAGCCTCATGAGCAGATCTGTTTTGGATCGTGCTGCATGACTATCATTCGATTCTGACGATGAGAAGTAAATGTGTGATCCTTGGGCAGGATGTTTATTTGCGTGTTATGTATATGTTAATTATGCCACTCCACTACTACTATGGTTTGTAATAATTATCGAACTTAGTTTGTAAGGTTTGAAACAACTAGTTTGTAAACTATGTTACCGTAAGACTTCCGTTGTTTTTACTCTGGTTTTGATATTTGAATAAATGTTGTAATACTGCAATGACTCTGTAACGTGATCCTGCTTGGAAATCGTGGTTGATTCGGGGTTCCCCGAGGACACCCGACAGTCTTTTTAAGTTTATGGAAACATATGCATAGATGTCAAAGGTCGTCGGACAGCGACAGGTGCATGTGGGCCCTATAACTTAGGAGGTTCTTCCATAGAATGGTATCGGAGCGATCGTTACAAGGTTTTTGTTGTATTGTTTTACAAAAATTTCAAAATGATTTGGGATGACTAAATCTAACTTGATAATTTGGTCTAAATTGCTTCTGACTTATCTTATTTCTTTCTCACCATTCCATATTTGATTAAAAAGGTTTTGTGTGGTGGAGTAGTAATCTTACTATGCCCTATATAAAAATAAATGATGTTTATGTGCACTATAAACCTTGATGTTTTTGTTCGTAAGAACGATTCATGCATCATGAATAATTCACTCGTTACTTCCTTCACCTCTTAGTCTGGAGTTGAGTAGTGAGTCTGGTTTGAGTAATGTAATCCATCATAGCTGCTCTTTAGACTTTGATCAAATGGTCTTACTTGGATTAAATTGGTTTCCTACAGTATGGCTCGTGCCAAGATGACGCCTCATAAGTCCACCGGACCCAAAGGAGTTCCTCGTCACCAACTTGCCCCTAGAAATGATGGTGCTAGCAGTAGCAGTACTAGGCCTAATCCCCAGGCAGAGATACTGAGGGTTTCTATGGAGTTAGCACAATCTACTAGAGATAGGGCTTTGGATATTATACAAATAGGAGAATTACAGGGTCAATTGAGGCAGCTCACCACCACGCATAGGAACTGCGAAAGTATGTTAGTTCGTATGGTGGAGGGACGAAATGAGGCTTGGCATAGGGAAAATGTAGCTAGAGCTAGAACTCATGAGCTAGAATTCTATGTAGAAGATTTAGAAGAATATAATACATATCTACATGAGGAAGTTCATAGGCTTAGCAATCTACTACATCCGAATCATGAGCCTCAAGCTGATGCCATGGACCCCGGTGTCATCCTTGTCGATGATGATGAATCGGGAGAGGAAGAAGAAGAAGATCCTAAAGAATTAGTAATGATCGATGAAAGTGATGATGAAGGCGGTAATAATTCTGGAATGGATATCGAGCCTGAAGTTTGAGGAAATTGAGGAAAAGAGTAGATTTGTATAATAGTAGCTCTAGTTAAGTTATGTAGTTCTATTTTCGTACTCGTGGGTTTGTTTGTACATTAGTAAACTCTATGTAATGTGTCTAGAGTAAGCTTTGGTACAATTCAATAAAGACATGTGAATAAAGTTTGGTTTGTTATGAGCAGATGCGTCGTACGCGGGGTTCGTATGTTCCTGGAACTTCACTAGATGAGGATGGTATTCCAGATCTGCCACCAGTTCCAACAAATTTAGCTGATGCTATAACCGCACTTGTCAATGTGATGGCTGAGAATTCTCGTTTGCTTCATGAGATGGCTCAGAGTAATCAGAATCAGATGTATGGAAACCGTGGACGCCACCATAACCAACAGGAGGCTACATATGTTGATTTCATAGACACAAAACCCCCGGTGTTCACCAAGGCAGATGAACCATTGGAATTGATGACTGGCTTCGAACCATGGAGCAGAAATTTGACCTCATCCCATGCACGGAGTATCAGAAACCTACGTTTGCCGCCCAACAACTTAGAGGAGCAGCAAGTGCTTGGTGGGCAAACTTAGTGGCTATGCAACCTGCTGGCATTCCAATAACTTGGGCTGAGTTCCGTACTGCCTTCAGAGCCCATTATATCCATAAAGGAGTGATGGCTATGAAGCTAGATGAATTCCTTGCTTTGAAACAAGGAGATCAAACCATGATGCAGTATGTGGGAAGATTTAATCATCTGTCCCAATATGCATCCGAACATGTCAATACTGATGCCAAGAAGAAGAGGTGGTTTATGAGAGGCCTGAACACCAAGTTGCAGACTATGATGACCACTTGCACCAATGTTACTTACCATGAGGTCGTAAATATTGCAATTGCTTCAGAGTCAAAGTATCGGCAGCATAAGGAGCTCAAAAAGAAAAAGAGTGTGCCGTCTGGATCTTTTGGGGGAAATCAGAAGAGGCAGAGAGGTGATTTATCATCCAGTACATCATAATCGTCCTCCTTATCGTCCGCCGCAGTTCCAAGCCGAGGCAACAGTCAAATGTTCATCCTGCTATAATATATCCGAGTTCATAGTCAACCAATGCTCCTGGTGGCAATGCTCCAACATCCTAGGGTCACAACTATCCGTGCTACAATTGTGGAAGGACTGGTCATTTCTCCAGGGAATGTCCATATCCTATGCAGGCTAATCAAAATTATTAGAAGGCTCCTGCTAATCAACAATAGGGTCAGGCACCGAACAAGAACCCCAATCAGAATGCTCAGAAGGGCAAAGATGAGAGGAAGACAGGACGGGTGTTCTATATTCAAGCTGGAGAAATTCTAGAAGGGGAGCCAGTGATGATGGGTATGTTTCCTGTTGCCAATTACCCTGCAGTCATACTTTTTGATTCTGGCGCATCACATTCATTCATCAATAGAACATTTGTCGTGAAGCAGTGAAATTTCAATTGGGGCAACAAAGGAAAGTTTCTTTATACAATCGCCCTGGGGGACGTCTGTGTACTAAGGAAATGGTATACCAGGTACCCGTAAACCTGGGTGGGCATATTTTTCCCTACTACCATGATTATCCTTAAGGATCTAGGATATAGATGTAATCTTGGGAATGAATTGGATGTATCAGCATAAGGCTGTTATAGATGCTTTGAATAGGACATTAAGAGTGAGTTTGCCTGATAGTAATTCTCAACTTCTCATCCAACTTCCAATCCTAAGAAGATCAGTGGGCAAGATTTGTGCGACTGCTGTCAAGGAGATTAGAGATATTCCGGTAGTGTGTAAATTTCCGTATGTGTTTCCTAAGATTTACCCGGTCTACCACCTGATAGGGATGTACAGTTTAACATAGAGTTACAACCTGGAATAGCTCCGAATTTCTCGGAGAGCTTATAGGATGCCACCTAAGGAATTGGCCGAGTTGAAGACTCAGTTACAAGAATTGATTGAGAAAGGGTTTATCCAACCTAGTTCCTCACCTTGGGGATGTCCGGCAATTTTGTGAAAAAGAAAGATGAGACCCTAAGGTTATGTGTCGACTATCGTCCATTGAATGATGTGACCATCAAGAATAAGTATCCATTACCTCGGATAGATCTGCTTTTTGATCAATTGGCCGAAGCCAAAGTTTTCTCCAAGATAGATTTGAGATCAGAGTATCACCAAATTAAGATAAAGCCTGAAGATATTCCCAAAACGACATTTACCACAAGATATGGATTATATGAATACTTGGTGATGTCTTTTGGTTTAACAAATGCTCCCGCTCATTTCATATATCTGATGAATTCAGTATTCATGCCTGAGCTAGACAAGTTTGTAGTGGTGTTTATTGATGACATTTTAGTATATTCCAAGAATAAGAAAGAACATGCAGAACATCTCAGAATTGTTCTGAACCACTTAAGAGAACATCAACTATATGTCCAAGTTCAGCAAGTGTGATTTTTGGCTTAAGGAAGTGCAATTTCTTGGACATGTCTTGTCAGCCGAAGGAGTTGCAGTTGATTCCTAGCAAAGTGAAAGATGTGCTTGATTGGAAACCGCCAGCCACAGTTCATCAAGTTCGGAGTTTTCTAGGATTGGCGGGGTATTACCGTCGGTTTATTCCAGATTTCTCAAAAATATCAAAGTCCTATAACTGAATTGTTGAAGAATCAAGTTAAGTTTGTCTGGTCATCAGATTGTGAGGAAGGCTTTCCAGACTTTGAAGAGACTGTTGACTACTGCACCAGTGTTAGCCCAACCTGACATCGAGAAGCCGTTTGATGTTTATTGGTACTGCTTTAGGTATTGGTATTGGATGTGTGTTGATGCAAGAAGGCCGAAGTCATTGCCTATGCATCTAGGCAACTTAAGCAACATGAAGAACACTATCCTACTCATGACTTGGAGTTAGCAGCTGTGGTTTATGCTCTGAAGATTTGGCGGCATTACCTGCTTGGTAATACGTGTCATATGTATACAGACCACAAAAGCTTAAAGTATATCTTTACTCAGTCAGAATTGAACATGCGACAAAGAAGATGGTTAGAACTGATTAAGGATTATGATTTGGAAGTACATTATCACCCTGGTAAAGCAAATGTAGTTGCAGATGCCCTCAGTCGTAAAAGTTATTGCAATTGTCTAATAGTGAGAACAATGGGTTTAAATTTATGTCAAGAAATGGAAAAGTTGAATGTAGAAGTAATTCAACAAGGAAGTTTGACCAATATAATTGTTGAAGCCACTATTTGAGATTAAGTTATTGCTGCTCAGAAGGAAAACAAGGGTATAGCCCATATTAAGGAAAGAGTCAAGAATGGAAAGGTGGAATGCTTCCGCATAGATGATGAAGATGTGTTATGGTTCAAGGATCGCCTGGTGGTACCCAAAGTTCCTAAGTTGCGGCAGTCAATTCTAGATGAGGCACATGCTACTAGGTTATCAATCCATTCGGGAAGCAACAAGATGTACCATGACTTGAAGCAAAGATTCTGGTGGACTAAAATGAAAATAAAGATTGCTAGATACATAGTAAAGTGTGATACTTGTCAAAAGGTGAAAGCTATACATTTGAGGTCTGCTGGTAAGTTACAACCATTACCTATTCCATCTTGGAAGTGGGAGGACATAAGTATGGACTTTATTAGTTGGTCTACCCAAGACATCAAAGGGATTTGACTCAGTATGGGTTATTGTAGATCGACTCACTAAGTCAGCACATTTTCTTCCAGTCAAGATAATATATCCTACGATCTAATATGCCAAGATGTATTTAGCAAGAATCATGAGTCTCCATGGAGTACCCAAGACTATTGTGTCAGATAGGGGTACACAGTTTGTCTCCAACTTTTGGAACAATTGCATTCTTCATTGGGTACCAAACTTCTGTATAGTACAGCTTATCATCCGCAGACTGATGGACAGACTGAAAGAGTTAATCAAGTACTTGAAGATATGTTAAGGTGTTGTGTCCTTAACTATTCCAATAAGTGGGATGAATGCTTACCTTTGGCCGAGTTCTCATACAATAATAGTTATCAGGAAATCATTAGAATGGCTCCATTTGAAGCACTCTATGGTCGTAGATGCAGGAACATCATTGAGTTGGTCTGAGCCTAGGAGAAGAAGATTCTTTGGAGTTGACCTTGTGAAAGAAACAGAAGACAAGGTTAGACAAATACAGAGAAATTTGAAGATAGCTCAGTCCCATCAAAAGAGTTATGCGGATAAAAGACGGAGACCATTGGTATTTAACCAAGGAGATTTTGTATATCTGAAAGTATCACCAATAAAGGGAGTTACCCGTTTTGGTGTTAAAGGAAAGTTGGCACCCCGATACATTGGACCATATCAAATTTTGGAGAGATATGGAAAAGTGGCATATCGTTTAAAGTTACCTGAACATCTCGCAGCTGTGCATGATGTGTTCCATGTTTCTCAATTGAAGAAGTAGTCTTCCGAGTGCCTGAACAGAATATTGAAGTCGAAGGAGTAGAACTAGAACCAGATTTAACTTATTCCGAATATCCTATCCGAGTGTTGGATCAAAAAGATCGTGTTACTCGAAGACGGACAATCAAGTTCTATAAAATACAATGGAATCAACATTCAGAAGAGGAAGCTACTTGGGAATCAGAAGATTACTTGTTAGAAAAGTTTCCAGAATTTCTAGCGTCAATATAGAATAGAGTAATATTAGTTGAGCTAGGTTGTATTTTGTAAAATAGGGACCTCAGCTGTTTTATGGACAGAGTTTGTATGTGTTCTTGTGACACATTTCCTTTTCCATTACTTACCCTATGGCTTTGAATCTCGGGGCGAGATTTCTTTTAGGGGGAAGGATTGTAACACCTCGGGTGTTTAAATATTAAAATCTGACATGTCATCATATGCATTGCAAAGCATTTGGCATCTGGTGAAAACTTTGATGTGCATTTACTAAAACAAGTTTACATTTGTGTAATGAGTGTTGAATTGTATTATTTGACTCAGGTTCAAAGTTTGTCTGGGTTTTGAATTTTTCGAGAAAACCCCGCTTTTCAACATTTAAATCCTACCCTAAAAATCCATTTCAAAATCTAAGCATATTTTGGGGTTGGGCCCAAAAGCAAAAGTGTAGAGCTTGGCAAGTTAAGCAAAGTTTATCTTTGGAGTTTTTCAAGTTGTTTAGAAAAATTTCGAGTAATTTAAAAAGGCGTAATTCGTTAAATTTCCCGATTCAAATTCAAAAGTTCATTTCAAAATCTAGACTGAATTAGGAGATGGTTATAAAAGCAAAGTTGTAGAACTTTTGATTTTGAACAACTTTTATTCTTGGAGATTTTTGAGTTGTTATGAAAATTTGGGAGTAATTTGTGAATTTTGGCCAATGGCAAACTTGTAATTACTGTGAACAGTGTTCACCACTTGCGCTACACCGCCGGCGAGCTTCGGCTTGCTTCCAGTCGCGCGTGTGGCCGTCTGGGCATCGCGTTGGCGCGCTGAAGGCTTCGTCGTGGCTTCCTTAAGCTTCCTGGCCATCCTTTTTAGCCTGAGCCGCCATCGTCATTGCCCTTCTCCCTTGTTCTGTTTTCCCATCGCCGCTGCTCCACTCCGGCAAGCCCGTGCCATCGTTGTCGTGCTCCACCGTCGCTGATAAGCTAGTTGCAGCTCCGCCTTAACCTTACGCGTCCAACCAACCCACCAATTCAGTTCATCTCCACCAGAAACTCGCTGTCCACGTCTTTCTTCTTCACGGCCGGCGACCTTTCCGTCGCAAGCGCATCTCCGTGGCCAGCGCCCTTCGGTGAGCTGCTGTCCTTGCTCTGTGTACCTATGGCTTCATCTTGATGCTGTGGTGCTTACTCCATAGTTGGTTGTTCATTTTGACCACTGCAGTTGCCGGTACACCATCACCGACGACGTTTTGCTCTGCCGTGTTCGCGCTGAACATCGAACCCCCTTGCTGTTGCTCCTCCGGCTCGGTCTTTGGCTCCAACACATTCGGGGTGAGCTCCTGATGCTTCCTATGTCCTTTGTTTAATCACTACCGCACTGGTGTCGCCGGCGTAGCATGGCTGTGCCGTCGTGTCCGCCATGGCCGTCGTGGTGCTTGGTCTAGTTAATGTCGAGGCTCGATTATGCCACCAATCGACGCATAGGGGTGTAGGGATCATTTCAGTACCTTGGTCGTCGCCGTTGAGCTCGCTGTCGGCGAGTTTTCACTGATCAGCGCGCGTGTCGCCGTGGTCAAAGCGCGAGGTAGAAGATGACAAGTAGGACCCGGTTGTCAGTGACTCAGCGTTCAAATGGATTTTTCTATTTTCAGATTTGAATAAATAGTGTCTGTTTTTGTTATTTTTGTGTAGATTTATTTAGAGCTCCAAAAATTACAAAAATTTTTGTGTGACTTCTCTGTGGTGTATAGTATTTAAGAAAAATATGAAATAATGTTTTTCAGTAATTTGTGAATGTGATAAAAATTGCTCAATTTATTAATAAATGGATTTCCATGATTTTTCTAGGCTTATTTATTTATCCAAAAATTATGAAATTTGTTTTGCCACTTAGTTAACATGTACTGAATATTTACAAAAATTGTGAGCTCAATTAGAATAAGTTGATTTATTTCATAATTTTGAATTAAATAATTAATTCATAAAAGCAAATAGTAACCTTTAATGATTTAGGTTTTGTTGAAATTTTGGATTGAGTGATGACCTTGGGTCATTTGTTGATAATGATCCTTGGCAATTAATGTATGTGTTATGAAAAAGATTTAGTTTGCTTGACTTGCAACTGTACCGCGAAGGAAAGTTGTATTCAAATTCTTAAATTTGTATCCATCATCGAGCATCATGTTTCGTATTTCGCATCATGTTAAACATGGCATTGTTATTATGTGTAGTGAACGAAGGTGAACACATGGTAGTTAATCAAGTGATTGAGGAAGTTAATCCGTCTGTTGAGGTCGGATCGAATCCTTGTGTAACGTCGCAGGAACCGGACTTTTTCGTCAACGAAGGCAAGCCCCGGATGCATACAACCCTACCTTGTGTTTTATAAATTAATTTCGCTTTTGCTTTCCGTTACTGCATTAAGTGATTAGGAGTTAAGTAAAAGCCTAATTGGTGCATTACCACCCTTGTTATTCCATATTTACCATATTACTAGTTTTAAACTCGTATATGCCTAGTTTTGCTTAGCTATGCATAGAACGATGAAAGTCGGATGACTACCTGTTACCTACAAGTTTTAAACAGAACATTGGTTAACTATGTTAGCATGTGATATGGGAATGTGGAGTAATAAATCTAGACCGGGCGGACTCGGTGTGTGTGAGCCACAAGACATGGAGGCCTTATGAGCGGGTTCTTTCTGCCTGTCTCGATTAAGGCACGTCCGTTGTTGAATTGCATGAGGTGAGAATTTGTAGTACTAACCACATACTCCGGTAAGCCTAAACTTGGCAATTCTATTACGAGAATGGCTACTCGCGCACTGGGAGTGGAGAGATGGTGGGAATAGCGTGTACCCACGTGGCCATGGGCTGGAATGGTGGAGTACTGTGTTCTCGGGTGGCGCGGACCCGTTCTTGTTTTAGAGGATCCGAGGGTAGGTTGGTATATGTAGGTCGGGGACCTGCATATGTCATGTGGTCTGGAATCCCCAGCTAGGTTTTTATTCGGTTCGAATCGTCATTGCTCCTCAGTTATGGAGACTCAACTCACTGTTCATCATCGTAGTATTAATAACTGGAACTTGAATAAGGCTTGTGAAAGTGTTGGATATGAAGTTTCATGATATTAGTGCGGATCATGTCAGTTTTGTATATAATTCTTAAAGAAGTCTTCTATATAAAGAATTTTATTAAAAGAGCTTTTACGCAAAAGAACTTTGATCATTGTTATAGCTATACCTTGAATCCCTAAGCCTGCATTCCTAAGTTATCAGTTAATATTTCGGTTAAGTCTTGTTGAGTACTTTTGTACTCAGGGTTCGTTGACCCTTGTTGCAGGTGAGCCTCATGAGTAGATCTGTTTTGGATCGTGTGCATGACTATCGTTTGTTCTGACGATGAGAAGTAAATGTGTGATCCTTGGGCAGGATGCTTAATTTGCGTGTTATGTATATGTTAATTATGCCACTCCACTACTACTATGGTTTGTAATAATTATCGAACTTAGTTTATAAGGTTTGAAACAACTAGTTTGTAAACTATGTTACCGTAAGACTTCCACTGTTTTTACTCTGGTTTTGATATTTGAATAAATGTTGTAATACTGCAATGACTCTGTAACGTGATCCTGCTTGGAAATCGTGGATGATTCGGGGTTCCCCGAGGACACCCGACAGTCTTTTTAAGTTCATGGAAACATATGCATAGATGTCAAAGGTCGTCGGACAGTGATAGGTGCATGTGGGCCCTATAACTTAGGAGGTTCTGCCACACTCGTCCCCGGCCAGAGGGGGTGGAAGGAGGTCGGCCACGGGCGGCCATGGATGCGGCCCTAGAGTCCTTGGCGAGCTGCCCAACGACGGGTAGTCCCGGGCCTACCTGAACTACCCGCTGGGTCCGCCACTGATGGGTAGGGTTTTCTATGGACCCCGATCGGAGACACGAGGTCGGAGTCGGAGGTGGTCCTCAGGTCAGGCTTTCCGAGTGGAGGCCATGCGAAGGCAGCCGGGGCCTGATGCTAGCGCTCTGATCGAAGAGGCCATTCGGAGTTGGCCTGAGCCTGAGCTAGTGCTCCGGTCGAAAAGATAGGCCGAAGGCGGCCAGGGCCTGAAGCGAGTGCTCCGGCCTATTGAATTTAGATTTTCGGGCCGGTCTAGAAGAAAAGAAGGCTGTCCTCCTAGGCCGAGCCCTGGCGTGGAAGCCGGTCCTCGAGGGACCATGGGTTTATGAACCTGACAGGAGCCCCCGGGTGATTCGGGCAGAATCATCCAGGGGATTTTTGTCTTGCTGACGGGTGCGCGCGAGCGCACCCACGGGTGTAGCCCCCGAGCCCCCGGGTGGTTCGTGTCGAACCGGCTGGGGGGTGTTTCTGAGTTTGTCAACAGGGGATGTTTTTCTATTTCGTTGGCGGGTGTGCGCGAGCGCACCCGCGGGTGTAGCCCCCGAGCCCCAAGCGGTTTGGGCCAAACCAGCTGGGGGGGTGTTTTCGAGTTTGTCAACAGGGGATGTATTTCTTTTTCATTGGCGAGTGCACGCGAGCGCACCCGCGGGTATAGCCCCCAAGCCCCAGGCGGTTTGGGCCGAACCGGCTAGGGGTGTTGTCTCAGCAGGCGTGTATGCATGTTTTTTTAGTTTGAGACAGAATTTTGTTTAACCATGGTGTCATTGTGCAGCCGAGGTATTTTTAAGCGTGGGGATTAGATTGAGATAGAACTTAACGATCTCGGCGTCGGTGCGCGCCGGGGATCGGACGAGGAAGTTTTTAGTTTTTGAAACAAGCCCTAGTGTCGGTGCGCGCCATGAATGGAAATAACTTAGTTTCGGATGCAACAGAGTTTGATCTTTGGTGTCGGTGCGCGCCGGGGGATCGGGTAAGATGGAGTCGCGAGTAGACCCAGGCGTCGGTGCTCGCCGTGGATCGAAAGAGTTAGTTTTAGTTAGTGAAGCCGTCTGAAGCCGTTACGCGAGTTAAGGTGTCACGGTCCTAAGCCGTAGCTGGATGTCGCCTATCCCATCGACGCAAATTCGGAGTCACGGTCCCATGGCGTTTAAACCCCCGAGCCCTATCGGGCCTTCGTGGGGGCTGTGAGTCATTTTTGCGCTACCCCATCCGGTTCCTCACAACCGGAGGGGCTAAGTTTCGTCGCCTATCCCGATCGCTCATGCTCGAACGACTAGCTCGGTGAGCTCGCTAACGGGTGTGATTGAGTGGAATCCGGGTCCGTCGTTCGTGATGGGGTCAGCATAGCCCTCTTGTGGCATTCTACTACTCCTTTACCTGCAGCCCGACAGATGCCTAGGTCGTTCCATAGACCGACCTGGGTGGCCTGACGGCCTCCCCTTCGATGGAGATTCTGTGGGCTTGGCGAGAGGTTTAGGATCGAACGAGAAGGTTGAGATGACCTGGTTTGCCAGACCGGGCGAAGGCCGCACGGTGCTCATCTACGGTTTTCTCCCCTGGCTCTGTTTGGTTGCTCATGTAGAATGAGGCAAGCCACCGCTTCGTGGCGCAACACGAAGCGTTTTGGTGCATTTCGCTGCATGTGCAATGCTTAGTTCCTGAGCCCCCGGGCGGTTCATGCCCTAACCGTCCGGGGGGTTTAGGCGTATGAGATGAATGCGCGTATGGATGTATGAATGATTTGTAATGAAATAGAGGGGCTTTGATGGTGTTTTACCTTGAAGACTGGAGCGACGGGGTTTGAAGAGCTCCAGTCGGAAACGTCCATCCGGGACCTGTGCTCGTCAATCATGGGTTAGCCCTCATGTGAATAGTTTTGTATTTAATGAACACATGCTCACCTTGATGACCTGAGAGACAGGGTTCAGAGAGCTTCAGTCGGAAATGTCCGACCGGGACCCGTGCTCGTCATTTGAGACGGAGTCGGCGTGGCCCGCATGGGGCGCCCCTTTGCTTCCTACCTGTATCTCAGGTGTGGGTACTGAGTGATTCAATCAACTCAGGGGGGCGGTTGGTCTCTCGGCAGAGATTTCGTGTGGTGGTGCCTGCACGACTGGAGTGATGGGGTTCGAAGAGCTCCAGTCAGAAACGTTCGATCGGTACCTGCGCTTGTCAATCGTAGGTTAGCCCTCGTGTGAACAGTTTTGTATTAATGAACACATCCGTGTTGTCCTTGTGATAGAACCATGATATTCATTCCTTGTGTTTATCTTAGCATAACTTTTGTTTTTTATCCTTTCTATCTTATACCTGCCTATTTGTTCCGTAGGTCACAACTTTGCGAGCCAAGGGCATGGCCCGTGAGGCTCGGCCAGTCGTAACTGTAGGAAAAGGCGGGGTGCGATCAGTCGGAATGTTCTAAAGCAAAGTTACGTAAGGTAAACACAGGGAATGGAATGTGTTTCTGTTTGGGACATAGTCGCTTTATCGTGTGATAGTAAAAAAGAAAGAGAGCACGGAGCCTGGTTCGGAGGGGAACATTGCCTCGGCCCCGATCGAGCCGACCGTCGTGCTACCGGGGGGTGAGCAGCCTACGCCTTCTTCGGTCGCGTCGTCAGTAGATGCCGCCGGACCGGTTTAATAGCTTGCAGAATATAAGTAGTTAGTAAATGTAAAAAGTTTAAGTTCGTGGGGGAACCCCTATGTAAAACGTTCGTGTGTGTTTTAATGACTGCAATCGGTTTTTGTTTTCAGTGATGGAGTCACTCCGTTCTGGGAAGCTTGTTCCCTTTAGTTCCTTAGTTTTTCCTTAGCATAATTTTGTTTTAAATTTCTTTCTATCTCGTACCTGCCCGTTTGTTCCGTAGGTCGTAACCTTGTGAGCCTGGGGCATGGCCCGTGAGGCTCGGCCGGTCGTAACCGTAGGAAAAGGCAGGGTGCGATCAGTCAGAATGTTTAAAGCAAAGCTACGTAAGGTAAATTAAAGGAATGAACTACCCCTTCGTTAGGGTAGGAAGGAATTTCTCCATGCAACAGTAAACAAAATAGAGAGATAGTAGTGCCCCTAGTGGAGCCCCCGAGTGTCCCGAGCCAAAAAAGTGTTCGAGTCAGGGTGCTATTACAGGAGCGTACGTTAAGTAAATAATGGTAAGATTGAACTTACGGGAAAAGAAAGAATGACATAGCTGTTCCAAGGTGCTTGGTGAGAGCGTCGTCGTCATTATCCTTTAGTCGGTAGGCGTCCGGTCGGATCACTTCATCCTTCAGTCGTTTGGATCCTTGTCTGTTGCGCCCCCTTCTTCGGCCGCTGCCTCTTCTCCTTTTTCTTGGCCTGCCAGCCTACCTCAGCAGGCGCTTGAGGAGCAGGAAGTCCTTGTAGAGGTGGTTCACAGGGTAGTTGTGGTTGGTGCATCGACTGTCCATGAGTTTGTTAAAATGGTCAGGCAGTCCCTGTTGGGGTTGCTTGGCCGTGCGATTGGCCGCGGTGACCAGCGCAGAGCTATCCGACCGGCGTTGATCTTTTTTGTTTTTTCTCGCCCTTCTACGTGGAGGGGCCTTCGTCCTGGTCTGTGCGCTTGGCTTTGAGCTTGTCCCAGCCTCCGCTAAAGACCGCTCCGACCGCCTCCTCGCCAGAGGCGTGGTTGGTGGCGACGTCGAGCAGGTCGCGGGTGGTACGGGGTTTCAAGCAGCCAAGCTTGTGGATCAGGGACTCACAGTTTGTCCCAGAGAGGAACACGCTGATGACGTCTACGTCGATGACATCGGGGAGGGAGTTGCATCGTTGGGAGAACCTTCAGATGTAATCCCGTAGGGACTCGTTGGGCTCCTGCTGACAGCTCTTGAGGTCCCAGGAGTTTCCCGGGCGGACGTAGGTCCCCAGGAAATTCCCGACGAAGACCCTCTTGAGGTCTGTCTAGTCATGGATGCTGTCGTGCGAAAGGAATTTGAGCCATGCCCGAACATGCTCCCCCACACAAATGGGAAGGTATTGAATGATGAAATAGTCATCATCCACTCCTCCGGCCCGACAGGCGAGCCGGAAATCTTCGAGCCAAATGCCTGGGTTGGTCTCCCCGGTGTATTTGGTGATGTTAGTGGGAGGCCAGAACCACTGCGGCAACGGTGCTCTCCGAATGCGCCGGCTGAAGGCCTGTGGCCCCGGGCCCTCAGGGCTGGGGCTTCGGTCGTTCGGCCGGCGACCGCGCCTAGGGCGCGTTTCACCGCTTCCCTCGATGGTTTGGCCAGGGTGCGTGTCGCTTGCTGCCGTATGGTGGACATTGTTATCGTGTCGGGCCCGACACTGGTTGTCGACGATGCTGCGAGCATCCCGGTATGGATTGGGCCGCTCGTGTACGGGCGATTGGCATGAAGCAGGCACCAGGTCCAACCGTGGCGCGACTGCCGCACCACGAGCCGGGCCTGACGGCTATGGCGGCGAGCGAATGGAGCGATCCGTCTGGCATGTCCTCGTTCCCCCGGTGGAGAGAGAGGGCGTGGGTCGGAGTCGCGACGCGAAGCTTTCCGCCTGTTGGACAACGGCAGCTTCTACTAGAACCCGGAGGTTCCGATAGACTGCCCGCTCCTGGGGGCTGGCGGGCTTGGGAACGCCACGCAGAAGCACTACCGCAGCGGCGATGTTCTAGCTAGCCCGGGCAAATTGAGGGAGATCGCTCCCCTCATTCATGATGTCGTGTTGGACCTGACGGGCGTGACCCCAGGCGCTGCCCGCCGGGCCATGCGCATGGGGTGCAACGGGCTGTACCGATGGCGCAGGCGCGGGCGGCGGCCGATTCTGCCGTCGATGTCGTAATTCCTTGGCGCGTGCTTGCACAGACATGAGGGCATCCGCACGCGGGTCCAGAGGGGTGTGACTTTGCTCAGACGCCACAACCACCGGTGGCTGTCCTGGAGCGTCCGCCATAGCACACTCCTAGGATGGACGGTGACGGGGCACCACATCGCTGATGCTAGAACCGTCGCTCTTGCCCTCGCCATCCGGGAGTTCATGGGAAACGGCAGGAACACAGCCTGCCATTCCCATGAACTCGGACGTGAGGGGGGATGGTGCCAGCATCCTTCGGAGCCCCCGAGCGTATGCCTCCGTGGAGGACGCAAGGCCATAGGGGAACCGATCGTACGGTGTTTGTGGTGTGAGCGGTACATTTCCTCCGGATGATTGGTGGGAGATAGTAAATAAAGAGCGAATAATAGTACGCGTATTACTTACAGTGGGGTTTGAGCAGAGAGTTTGCTCGAAAAGAAGCGCAGATGCCGCGCCGTTGAAGTCACGCGTCCCAGAGTCGATGGAGGGCATCCCTCCGACGGGTTCCGGGTCACGAGCCTCCTCGTGGAGGTGTAGTACGCCGAGCCGATCGGCGACGAAGTCCAGGCTTCTGAAGCAGAAGGCCTGGGATGGCTTGAAGACTGAGGGAGCCCGCATCCTAGCGGGTGAGAGTGCGGGAAACTCCAGCGAGCCGAAGCGAATCGTATCGCCCGAGCCCGCCATGGCGGGGGTGGCGGAGAAATGGGCCATCCGATTACCAAAAAAGTGTTGAACGTACAGCGTCTTCTCCACGGACGGCGCCAACTGTCGGTGCAGAAAGTGACCAACTAGTAAATATTTATAGTTTTGCTGTACGTTGTGATCGGAGGTGGCCTAGCACTCAATGACACGGGATTTAGATTGGTTCAGGCAACGTGCCCTACGTCCAGTGTGGGTCGGTCGGTGACTTTATTCCCAAGCCCAGGTGCTCGAAGTCTGTAGTGGGGTTACAAACGAGAGAGAGAGAGAGATGGGGTGTCCGGTCGGTCCGGTCGGAAGAGCCGAGATCGACAGGAGTTATGCTATGAACGAAGTGTCCAACCCTAAACCTGAACTTGAAGAAGTCGACTTGGGTTAACCTCCTGTGTTTGGAGGGAGCACATCCGCTTTTATAGAAGAACGGGATGGCTTTACAAGTGAGAGGGAGAGAGAGTACGGACGTTTCTAAGCCTTGTTGCCCACGCCGATGGGGATGGGACAATGGTGGGCGCCCGCAATACTGTTGATGTCACTGCAGAATGTTAGGTACATGTGGGAGGTTGAGCTGCTTTCTTCAAGACTGGAGGACGTCGGTACCTGCAAAAATGCTGTCTCGCCGACTAGAGGCATAGCCTTTCGATGCTCGCCAGGTACGGTGCATTCCGGCGCCCACTATACTGTTGATGCCCAGAGGCACGTGGGGGTCTTACCGTACGGGTGTTTTGACCGGCGCCTACAATACTGTAGAGGTAAATATCGGCGCCTACAATACTGTTCCGCAGGGTATGGTCTCTGGTGCCGTGGTTTGACTTGCGATCCCCGTCTTGCCTTCCTTAGTACGCCTTCTAGTTCCCTCCAAGTGGGCGTCCCCGGTCGGATGTCCCTAGTCGGTACTGGCGCGCCAGTCGGAGAATAGCGATGGAAAGGGTTTTCTATGGACCCCGGTCGGAGACATGGGGTCGGAGTCGGAGGCGGTCCTCGGGTCAGGCTTTCCGAGTGGAGGCCGTGCGAAGGCAGCCGGGGCCTGACGCTAGCGCTCCGATCGGAGAGGCCGTTCGGAGTTGGCCTAAACCTGAGCTAGTGCTCCGGTTGGAAAGATGGGCCCAAGGCGGCCAGGGCCTGAAGCGATTGCTCCGGACTGTTGAATTTAGATTTTCAGGCCGGTCCAGAAGAAAAGAAGGCCGTCCTCCTGGGCCGAGCCCTGGCGTGGAAGCCAGTCCTCGAGAGACCCCGGGTTTATGAACCCGACACATGGGTTACTATAATTCAAGATGATACTTACCATAGTGCTATAGTAAATCACTTATGAGGAAGTTACCATAATCTCGTAAATTAGTATAGTAATTATCATAACTCAAGGTGGCCACATAATAACTTATTCTACGGCCAGAACAGAACAGTATATATATGGCTCGCTCGTTCTTTTCTTCGACGTACAAAAACTTTCACAAAAAACCAACCAATGACGCCTTCAAGAAAGATTATCTGTGCAGGCGTGCTCCTAATTATCATCGTGGCTGCCGGTATGTTCGTGCACATGTATGAACCGTTAGAAATATAAGTGTCTCTCCTAACTACTTAAGTTTTGGCGTTGAATTAGCTGATGTATGCAACTTAATATGTTGTTTTAGTTAATCTTTCGGCTAATTAACCACGTTCTTGCATGTGCTAGTATGTCCCCTGTGTTCAATGGCATCTGCATGCGCGGCAGGAGGTTCCGAGCAGGCCTTGGGGCGTCCGGCGGCGGGGTTCTTGGCGGCGGCCGGCAGGAGTTCCGGACAGGTGGTCTGCTCGCCAGCGTTGTCGGGGGTCTGGGCAGGGGCCGACAAGAGATTGATCTGCTCGTTGGCGGCGTCCGGCCAACAGTTTTTTCCCTTTCTTTTTCGGAAGAAAGGAGGAGGGAATCGAACCGCGGTTGTCTGCGCTTGCCTGGGGATGGCGCGGGAGGAGCGTTGAAGCCTTTGACAGAAACAATTCTAGACGTAGGACCCAGTTGAAGCCTTCGTGGGAAAATTAGAGACCATATATCTAATTTTTAGGCCTCGTTTGAATGCGCATATATTCATCTAAATTCATATGTGTTGAAATGGATTGGAGTAAAATTAAACTAAATTCCATTCTATTCAATTGCAACATACGTAGATTGAGGTGGATACACATGCATCCAAACAAGGCCTTAATGATCTTGAAATTTTAGGTACATTTTATTTGGTGGACAATGGTTAGGCTCCTCAGCAGGGACGTAATTTTGGGTGTACCTAGAATAGTTTGAATTATTCTCTTATAGTAGAGATAGTAGAGAATAGTAGAGACGATTATGCACACATTGATGCAGAAATCATTTGTTATATTAATCAATAAAAATAATTACCTGTAAAGGTTACAATCATTTGTTATATGAATCAATACAAAATTACAAGATTGTATTTAAATACACCAAAAATAATGAACAAGAATCCATGAATTTTCTAATCTAAAGCAATTTGGGTAAATTGGAGATCAATCAAATAGCAAACAGATTAATCAATAAAAAACTAATTAACAGAAAGTGTTATAGTAATTTTGTGACTTATTTATAAGAAAAAAAACTAAATTTATACCTAATAATAAAGAGACAAAATTTCTGTCGTGACTTCGATCGCCTAATCTTGGTCATGGGGCCGTCGTTGATACATCAAAGCGCAAGGCATGGGGACCGTTGGCGGGCGTTCCGTGAGCCACCGGCGCCGAGAGAAGCGAGGTAGAGCGACAAGGCTGGCGCGGGCAGGTGCGAGGTCGGACGAGGTGGCCAGCACAGCGGGGCGAGGACGCCAGCACAACCAAGAATTGGGCCGACGCGGGGAGGGATCAGAGACCGGCAGAGGGAGCAGCGGCGAAGGATTCCATGCGTGGAGATGCCATTTGCTTGCGTGGGTGACGAAGGACTCCGGGAGTCCCCAGCGGTGGAGGCGTTGGGAGATAGGATAAGGTAGGGAGAGAATATAAATAAAAAAGAAATGATAGAGAAAAAATGAGAAAGAAAAGAAAAAAAGAAAAAAAAGTGCTAAGAACATTTGACACTTTTTAACAGTTAATGAAGCTATTTTACCCAACGTTTTTCTAATAGAGAAGTTGGAGAAAAAAACTACTTCATTAGAGAAGCCACAAGTGAAGTAGCTATTTCAAGCTGAAGTTGTGCCAGACACGCCCTATATAGAGGAGAAGTGTGGTACAACCGTACGAGGAAGGCTCTGTGTAAGAACGGTGGATACGAGTGAAACAAGTTAACTTCAACCGAGTAATTTTTGTGTCCAGCACTCTACCTTCTCGGTAGCTTTACTTATATCGATTACTCCCTCTGGTTCAGTTTGTAAGGGCATTACAATTACATAGGTCAAAATAAAGTCAAACTTTATAATTATTTACAAATAATTTCAATAACAACTTTTAACTATTGTAATGCAAACTTGATACTATTAGATTTGTAATTAAATGTACTATTATTCAATAGTTATAAGTGCATACTCATACAAAAATATATAAAATAAAAATGGTCAAAGTATAATTTAGAAGATCGTGCCATATCAAAAGATGCCTTATAAACTAGAACAATCTTTCACATGACGAACTCCTTGTTGACTGTAATCAGAGATATAAATTACATATTTTATGTGTCCTCAAAGAAGTCATGTAACTCGATATCTAACTCAACAAACACATGGATAGTTGGAAATTAATGTTATAATAAATTTATGAGTAAATATTTCTGTGCTTTACAGTGGAAAATCTATTAAATTATTTTTTATAATTCAGTATAGACTTAATTGGATACTATCATATATATTATTCTTGATTCTTAATATTAACTTATATTGGGGATGTGATTATCAAAAAAATAAATTGTAGCTCTATAAATAAATATTATAAAAGTGTAAAACATAAATAAATATGCAACACTTCTATTCTTGTTGCTCATTAACGTTAGATAAATTAGAGATGAATCCAATAGCAAACAGATTAATCAATAAAACATAATTAACATGAAAGGTTATAGTAATTTTGTAACTGATTTACGAGAAAAAAAACTACACAAAAAGTAATGAACTTGAATCCATGAATTTTCTGCAACTACGATATGACAAGAAAATAGCATGAAGTTAGGAACGAGAACCCCATTCCTTGTGCCATGGACTAATTTGAATACGAACCCCAAAGAAAGGCCCAGTTATGCACATCGAGCAGGGCCCTAAAGCGAATCAGAAACCACAAAGTTAATGGAGCGACTCACAAGTCACAAGCACCTCTTGGACGTCAAGCACTGTCGTCTTCCCTGGAAAGATAAAATCAACAATAAGGTCAAGCGTCTGATCTGCCTTAAAAAAAACGTAATTCAAAGATTGGGACGTGGAATCAGAAACACAATTTAAATATGAACAGATGGGAGTGGCCTCCAGATTGAACGATTACGAGAGATTTTTGCGCTACTTACCTCGGTAGCCTTCTTCTGCCGACTCGGACGCCGCCTGACGGTGCGGACGAAGCGGGTTCTGCGGGGAGTCGCCGAGTCAGGGGCGCTCTTAGGAACCGGCCGGTCGGACGGAAGGCGGCCGCCGATAAAAATATTTGGCGCGCTCCCGCCTGCTCGCGCTGGCCCACCTCGCGTACGTTCCACCTCAGCCGTGTCAGCTCGTGCATGTCTAGGATTGCTCTCAGCGTTTGCATGAGTTTCTACGAACTAAAAAAAGTTATAAATGCTAAACCAAATATTTAAATTAAACTTCGATTATACCATCATATTTCTTGCAAGAAATCCTTCAAAATAAGATACCACATGGATCTATTTGAATACAATTTTATAAACGAACATTTATCTTATGAAGATAGAACATTTTTCTTCTATTCAGCATATACGATGTTCTAAATTTAGATAAAAATGTTCCGTCTTCTTCGTAGAAACAATGTTCTCAGTTTAGAAAAACAGTATTCTAGTTATAGGTTAATGGTACTCTAATATCCATGAAAAGATAATTACAAAAACTATAAATATATAGAAACAGTAAATAAAAATACCATAACATAAATAAAAAAAATAAAGTTTAGAGCAAAAGAAAAAGGAAACAAAATAAAATACTATAGCTATTTTGGTACGTGATGTAACCCGGACAAAAGCATCACATGGAAAAAATAACATAACAAAAGCATAGAATAAAATCACAAGGAAAAAAAAAGAAAAAGCCAAGTAATAGAGGTAAGTTAAAAGATCATCACACTGATATTACTTAAACAATCTAAAATATACCATAGAATATCTCATGGGAACTCAAAGATAATCGTGGAACATGCATTTATAATATATCAACATCCTAAAAAAATGCGATGTATAATACGTGAACATCACATGTATATTGTATGAACATCACATGTATAATACATGAACATCGCAAAATACATCACTGAATATATCATAGAACGTCGTATGTATACTACGTGAATACCACATGTACATTGCGTGGGCATCAAAAAAATATATCACGGAACATCACATGTATACTATGTGAACATAAAAAAATGATAGAACATCATATGTATACTATATGAACATCATAAAATACATCATAGAAAATCATATGTATACCACGTGAACATCACAAAATATATCATATAACACCATATGTATACTATATGAACATCACATAATATATCATAGAACATCACATGTATACTACTTAAACATTACATGCATGCTACGTGAACATCACATATATCTTATAAAATATAGAAAACTTAAAATAATCAAAATAAAAATAAGAAAATAAATCGAAATGAAAACAAGAAAATCCAAAGAAACATTAAAGAGATAGAAAGGAAATGAAATAGAAAAAGAAAAAGAAAACATAAATATATAAAGAAAATAATGAATTATATAAAATAAAATAGTGAAAGAAAAACAAAAAGATAAAAGAATAAAAAACTATAGAAAAAATAAAATAAAGAGAAAAAGTAAATAGAAGAATGAAAGGAAACAAAAAAAAGAAAAGAATAAGAAAAAATAAAGAAAAGAAAAAAGTAAAAAGAAAAGAAAAGAAAAGAAAATAAGTAAAAATAAAAGAAAATAAAAACCAAATAAAAATAAGCTAAAAATGAAAAGAATAAAAAAGAAAAAAAGAGAAGGAAATAATAAAAAAGAAAAGAAAACGGACACCAACTCACAGAACGATGCAGGCCAACAAGCTGGCAGCGAAAAAAAAGTCAAAGCATCTTCGAAGGCCCAAATAGCAGCCCAATTAAGAATAAAATTAGACAGCACATAAATAATCAGCCAGAGCTCCGGTCTTGGCGCGGTCCGCAGTTTCCGCGCTCGTTTATTCAGCGCGCGGTCCCGTCCGAACGTTCGGACGGGATGATTTTCGCCGAATCAGGGGCTCAGGGCCGGCCAACGGAGCGATTTAGGAAAATAGACCTCATCCCATTAAGTTTAGATGTTGGTGTTTAATGATCAATAAGACCAAATTAGACTAATGTATTTGCTAGTGATTATTTTATAGTCTAATAGGGTGCAAACATGACTTGGACGAAGGCGACGAGGTGATTCAATGATCAACATCTCAAGCAAGGCATTAGAAGCACAATGGAAGACCCAAAAGATGAAGCAAGGTCCTGCATTGAGGATGGAACCAAACTGGACGCAAAGGTCGTGAAGAAATGAAGCGACCCTATGAATAGTGCCAGTTCGGTCGCTAGGGTATGCTCTAGAGAGCTCTGCCCCCCTATGAATAGTATCAGTCCAGAAACTGTGAATAGTGCCAGTCCGGTTGCTAGGGTATGCTCTAGAGAGCTCCGGACCCTATAAATAGTGGTAGTTCGGACCATCAGTCTGCTCGATCTGCAGTCCGGTTGGAAATTTAGGACTAAGCCTGCTAATGGGTTGGGTAATAATGGAGTTTTCGGGTTGGGTTCTGCTATGGAACTAGGTTGTGCTATGGACTGTTTGGATGGGTAGTAATGGGTTTAAAGGTCAAACAGGTTGGGATGGGTTGGGTTTGCTAGCAAATCGGGTTAGGATGGGTTTGGTTTCCCCAATCCTCCGGTAGCGTCCAATGTCACCACGGCCGTGCCAGCGCTGGACCTCACCGGGTTTGGTAACGGTGTCGAGGCCCCTGATGATGTGGAAGAGGTGTTGCACGGTGATGGTGGCAGCCTACATGCGGCGCCTTCGGCTGCGGTGCACCGGCCAGCAAAGCCGGCACCAAGTGTACTCGGTGCCTCTTGGCCTCCCACTCCGTCCACGCGGCCACAACTATGAGGGGGGGGGGGGTTTCTCCCATACTGGTTGGAATGACACCGGCGTCATGCTCTTGACCAACCTAAGCTGCTCCCAACTGTCATGGGTCTCTTAGGAGGGAGTCGTCCGCGCCTCCTCTTTAGGATCTTGGTGCGGTTGAGCGGCATATGGCCATCCAAGTAATAAACTAACACATGACCAACGAATAATACAATAATGATTAAAGATTCAGAAACCTTTCACAAATAGATTATAGTGAAGTACTAAAGTTTGATATGAAGTCTATTTCCATCCATAGTTAATATCTCAAGGTTGCTCATATATGAATATCATATCAGAGTTAACTTGTAGTTCATATTGGAATCGCCCATTCCAAGGTCTACTATGCAGCGGTGAATAGAGCACTGGCTCGAATCGACCGAAACGAGATTACCTTCAAAACAACTTAATGGCAACACCGTGAGTACATTGTGTACTCGCATGACTTAATTCCAAGATATAGATATTTGGTAGGTACAAGGGTATTACCAGGCATTTGTACATTTGCAGAAAAACATGGCATTTATTAAAGGGATGGCATGCTCATGGTTCATAATTTAATTAATCAGCAAGTATAGGCCCATAACGAGCAGTAATTAGTAAAATAATTAAAAGGGTCAACATTGTATTCCATCACTACCATGGATATAGAAAGTAGGAACAACCCAAAGGTTATGTCCCGAGGGACTTTAGGCTATCAAACTATGCAAAGGTGTATAAATTGTACCCACATGAAAAACGAGATGAACCACCATACCCGTGCCTGAGTAAGGGTTGCCTCGTGTCTTCAACCTTTCCCCAATCCATCCTGAATGTCTCATGAAAGGTTCGACTAGTTCCCGGTTAATGCTACCACCATCTAACCAGCGCCACCTTCTTACCAGTTTCACGGATAGACCGGCTATAATTAGTTACTCAACTTGTTGCCCCCATATGCAATATGTGGTCTGTACAAGTGGTTACTCGAACTCATGTATCCCAATGCACAGTCGTTAACTGCTCCATGAGCTACATCACTTGAGATCCCGCACTAACAGTGACCTACCCCTTACATCAGCAAGAATTTACAAAATTGATCATCAAGTTTATATTTCAAATTGAGATGAGTCCTTAGTCAAGATTAGGGAAGTAAATAAGTTATAACCAACATTCATTTTAGTGATTAATTATCCCCATGTAGCATCCTACACATGCAAGCATGAGTTCCCTTCTCATACTCTACTTCTAACGCTGTTAAGCAAATAAGAAATTAAATGTTCCAAACCCTGTTGATTAAGTGTGAAGGATTTAATTAGTTACTAAGTAATTCTAAATTAGTGAAGCATCATTAAGTTTGTTAATCACATTTGCATGGAATGCATAACTCATAATGAAACATATAAGTATCCAAAATAGGTCTAATAGTAGTGGGGTGCCTGCTTGGTTTTGCCGTTCCCAACGATTAGGGAGAACGATAACAATTCACGCACGATCCTCACAAGTTAACCAAACCTGAAAAAGAGGATTCGAGATTTGGAGATAACCACGCAATTGATAGGGATATCTAACTGTGCTCTTTCATTTCACTACTCGTTAGCTAGTGTGACTAGGGTTTGTCAAACTCTAGGGTAGGGTTCTAGACTTTGGACAGTATTTCTGTCATTCATTAGACACTCCGTCACATGTGGCGGACGCTCCACTGGGTTGGCCCCCGAGGCTAACAGTCTCTATTTGGGCTCTGGTCTGGTCGACGGATGCTCTATCATGGGTCATAGACTCTCTGTTACCCATGGAAGGTTCCATGGAATGTTTTGGTGGTTTGGGACTTAGTCAATTTTGGTGAGCTTGTAGTTGGTGGATACTCCATGTGAACTGACAGACTCTCCGATGGGAACTAGGAGTTCTTGGGTTTTCTGGTTATCCAAGCTTATAATTCAGCAGACACTCCGTGAGATTTCACGGACACTACGGTAGGAACTGGGCACTCTTGGGTTGTTGGGCTATTGGCTTAATAAATTAGTGGACTCTCTGTCGAATACCACGGACACTTTGCTAGTTCACACCGAAGGGATATAAGGTTCTAGTAACTAGGCTAAGGGAATGATAGATGCTCCATCAATTTTGATGGACTCTCCATCAGTTGGGTGACAGAATAACCTATGTTCTTGAGTTCTTGGTTGAAGGCTTGGGGATTTATTCCTAGATGTAGGATTGAGGCCTTCATGCATGTGCAAGATAGTCCTAGCATGACTTAGGTAACTTACTAGGCTTAAGATATCTAGGGTTTTGGCTTGAGCTAGCTAGTGCAACTAGTGATTCATTAATCTACTTAAAATCCTAAAAGAGGTGGAGAGCATGAGATTGGGCATGACAACTTGGCTTGGGGTTTTAGTGAGTTCCTTGTCACCAAGATTAGAGATCAAACACTTGACATCTTTGATTCCAAGCTAAAGAGAGATTCAATCATTTCCTTGAGGTGATAATCACCAAGCAATCCTCATGATCCATCCATGCAAGGGAAGAAACTTAAGTTAGGTTTTGAGGATTGATCTTAAGATAATGAGAAGAGAGATCTTGAGCTAACCATGAGAAGAGAGGTTGTTGAAGCTCAAGGATTTGATCCAAGGATGATCTTGCTGCCCTTTGTAGACTTGATTCTCGTCTCCTTCTTCATCTTCTCCACTTTCTCACTCTAGTTCATCTTTTCCTTTCTCTTAGTCTTCATTCTAGAGGGAGAGAGGGATTGAAGGGAATGAGAGGTGAGTGAGTAGAGCTAAGGTTCAGCTGCTAAGAAATATCTCCATTTCATGCTGACATGTGGGCCATGCCCCATAATGGAAAATAGCTCATTTTCTACTCAATCTGTTGTCTCTGCCTTTTCATTGGATGGTCCGGTAACTCTAGCGGACTATCCAGCAAATCTCTGTCCTTGCATAATTGAGTTAAGGACTAGGGTTTTTGGCATTGGGTCAATTTTAGGGTTCACATAATTCTTGCTTAACTCAGAGATGGTAAGTGGTCCTTGCTCCACATTCCTCAAGAGATGTTTTCTGATGGTGACCTCTCAGTTGACTTCAATTGACTAAAGGTTGACTTGCTTGACTTGGGTCATTGCTGAGAATTAGAACATGTAGTTGGGTGAAATGGTGCCACATCCTTGATCCAAGCATTGGGGATCTCCATAGGAGCGCGATTGGTCGTGTCTCCGATGACCAAAAAATGAGAGCTTACATTGTAACGAACTTGAGTCGTTACAACAGTCCTGGGCTCCGGCGACACGACTGACATCGCTGCCACCTTGAGCTGCACCTGCACTACCCTCATGCCCCTATCGCCGCTGCTACCAGCTTCATCAGCCAAAGCAAAAAATAGCCGCAGGGAAGAGGAGTAGCAGCAGGAAGGAATGAATGTAGTAGCTGCAGGAAGGAATAAACGCAGGGAAGAGGAGCAGGATCAGGAAGGAACGAAGCAAGTAGGCAGGCAAGCGTAGAGTGGGTAGAGTGGGCTAGGTTGGGTTGGGTCTTAGTTATTTTTTAATGGGTGGGTTGGAATTGAAAAAAAAATTAATTAGATTTGGAATGGGTTGGAAATGGGTTGGGATCTCACCCATTAGTAGGGCTACTTAGGACCATTGATAGTCTGGTCTAGAGGTTGTGCAATGGTCAAATGTGTCAGTGACTACTGGAGGGAACCAAGCCGAGGAAGCATGGTCTGAAACCCCCTCAGAGTCCGGTCCAAAGGTGCGCAGAAAAGCCCTCTAAGGGGACCAATGGCTCTATTTGGTTGGGTGCTTATAAATACCCCATGGCCAGCCAAATTGAAGGTGTGAGAGGCCAAGGAATTGATATATGATTTGAGACTCAATTTTAGTTGCTCTAGCCACCAAAGTGCTTAGTGAAATATTCGGCGATAAGTGTAGGTGCTTTGCGAAGTGCTTAGGTTAGTTAGACCATGGCTTATGCACTTGCCCTAGGTTTAGGCCTAATGTTTAGTGAGGTTTTGCACACCTCTTATGACTTGGTGCTTGCGCACACCATTGTTGTAGTCGGTGGGGCTTGCAGTCTTGCGAGACCACACCAACCATGCTTGTGGTGTGGCCGCCACCGTATACCAAAGGTAACAGGGCCCAGGCAGTTTAGTCAGAAACTTGATAGTGAAGACGGCAGGGAGTGGTCCGTGAGTGGCTTGCCAAAAGGCACGCGAGAGACCCACTTGCGCGTGGGGAAGGCCTAGGACCATCCACGGAGTTACTTGACTAGAAGCTTGGCCCTTACGAGGGATTTCTTGTGAGGAGCTCCAATGAGGACTAGGGGGAAGCTTGAGCGCTTCTCGATACCTCGGTAAAAATATCAGAGTCATTGATGGGAGTTTGCATTCTACCTTATCTTTACCTTCCACATTTATATTGTAATCTTGGTTGTGTGCTTTACCTTTCCTAGCTTAGTTGATAGGATTGGAACCTAGGTTGTATAACTCTTTTGCGGTAGATATAGCAACAAATTAGCAAAACTATAGTTGCACATTTAGATAGTTTATTTATTTGCATAGGTTTTGCTAAGGTGAAAACTAGAGGCCATAGTTAGAAATAGATTTTTAAGTTGCCTAATTCAACCCCTCTTCTTAGGCATCATGGTACTCACACAACACTACACACTTCTTGTTATCCTTTCTCATCTCTATTTTGTCCCTTACCACATATACTGGCAAGATCCTACTCCTACTACCTGCTTCACATCATCACGTGTGATCACTATCCCCATTTGTTGTTGCCCATTGCTCTATGCTCATCGTTACCTATAATGATTTTTTTATCATAAACCATATGTTGAGCAACCTCAACCCATGATCAAAAGATGAGAGTGTAGTTGTGGGCCTTCCCTAATTAGCACAAGGTGTACGGCTTGGTTTTGGTAGCTACTACCACCTGCTTGATGTTCTTCCTCCTCATCTTCATAGGCCTTGAGGTTTGCCAACCTTGTCTTTCATCTTCCATATTTGAATTTTTGCTTTGAATAGACACATTATCCATCAAGTCTTCCTCTATGCCTTTCTCAGCCACCCTAGTCTCTAAGTTCTGCTCAAAGAGTAACCCTTGCTTCCTTGCAAGAGACACCTCTTTCTTGTGGCACCCATCTAGTTTTCAATCCCCATCAGAGATTCTTCTTGAGTTAATCCCTTAAGAAACTCCCTTCCTAATCAAAGAGATTTAGAGTAGTAGGCCACTTAGCCTTGTCCATTAAGTAAGGACCATCACTCCCATGAACTATAATCTGATTAGAATTTGTTGGTATAAGATCCCTAATGTCATCTTCAACTTTGTCCTCCTTGGAGTTCTTATCCAACTTAGATACCAAACTACCCATATTAGAGTTAGAAATATCCAGTCCCTACTTAGGTTGATCTTGCCTTTGTACTTCAAAATCCTTGTTGGTAGTCTTGTCCATTGTAACCATCCCAATAGCAGGACGAAAAACTTCAATGGGGGTCACAACAGAAGCTGTTGTCCTAGACCCACTAGCCCTTTTATGCTAACCTTCTAATTCCTCCTCCATAGATCCCTCATGACTACAGTCCATCTCTTTGTCCAATTTTACTAAATATATCAAATTTGTTAGAGCTTCTTCTATATTTGTCCCCTGTATGCTAATTATCACTATCGTTATCAAATTTGTCATCGCCTTTCCCTCCTTTGGAAGAACCCTGACCTCCTTCCACCTCAAACCTCAATAAGAAGCCTATTCCATTGAAAAAGAACTCTATTGTACCTCTAAGAGCAACTAGGTTCCTGCATCTACCTTGGCCCCTCACTGGACCAGCTCTGATCAGGCTTAGATCATCAACCACTAAAGGCTCAGCAACTAAAGTAACTATCTCCTTAATAGTCTCCACTTCTCTAGCCATATTTGGAACATTATGAACTTTAATCCACAAAGTTTGTACCACGAAAGAAGTCTCATGATCCCTTTCTGTCTTCTCTATCCTTCCCTTCAAACCATATAAGGACATATCAAATCATGAGAGATTTGCAAAGGTATCTAGAGATCCTTTGTTAGGAAACACCACCAGCAAATTCTTGATGATCAACCTTCCTAACCCTGAAGTCCCACTTTTCCATCACTAGATTCTTAAGCTCCCTATTCATTTTTTCCTCACATGCTTCTCTTTCTAGCACAGTGATTAATCTAGTAGCTTGATTGGCTTTAACCTTAATTAGCCTTAGGAAAGTCAAATGCATAGAAGCCATGGCTAGGAATCCCAATCCCACACATCTTAAGCTTCTTAGCCTTAAGGATCTTACAATCTACTACCATATGACCCTTCTGTTTACACTTGTAATGCACAAGCTCATTTTGGCAGTCAATTTGATGATGTCTCAATCCCAAACATCAAAAACACTTGACTCTAAAAGAAGAGTTGGGGCATGTACCTTCAATATGGTTCATCCCGTAGTCCCTAAAACCCTCTCTCTAGTTATCTTGGCTAGATCAACACTAATTATGATTCTAGCTTGGGCGATTGGTGGTTTAGTGATGTTGGTGGTGGAGTAACCATAACGCGCTTGGCTAAGTGTCTGAATCAGCATATCTGATATGGACGAGCTGGATAGCAGACATCTAGCAAGATAGCCCCTTTGGGTATCCAAAACTAGCTTGGCCCATATCCACTTGGGGACCATGAGTGGTTCAATCTTTCATCACACGCATTAACCGTCTCATCTTCAACCTCCCACGCTTCATGTACAACCAACTCCTTCAAAGAGGCCATGCATTGCGCCCCCCATTGAACCTTCTATTGGTATTTCTTAACGAATGCAGAAAGATTCTGCAAGCGTACGGAATTACCGTTGTAGCTTTCACCCAAAAGTATTCAGGGTATCGTATTTCCACAGGGAATGGAGGTACTTCTTCTAGCTAGTTCGTCCAAGGATAACACAAGGGTCAAGTTGGAAAGGTTAGAGATGGATTCCTATGGCTTTTGGGTCTAAAGACATGTAAACTCTACTTTCACTTGCTTAGTTCGGGCACCACAGCATACCTGGTCTGCTAGGCGATACCGGCATATGGGTCTACACCGTATCTGAAAGTGGGGGATTACGAAGAACGGACAGGGCTATCACTACCCACCGCCTACCCCTCAACCATGGGATACGAGGCAAACGAAGGTAGTTGGTAGCCTAGACACCATGTCTATGCTATTGACTACTACTCTAGTGTGCGCTGGGTTATGCGTCTTTATCAGAGCCCTCTACTAGAGCATCCGCCATGGGGACGGGCGATGAACCCGCAAACAAGAGTAAAGCTTAACTAATCAAAAGACTTATAACCATAAGAACCACGAACACTCACTTAGCGAATACTCTGTTGAGGCACAAGTGTTCATCGAGGTACAAGCTTAGAAAGACACCGATAAGTCCAGCACTTCCCCATAGTCTTCCCTCCCATCTCTCCTAAATACTCAACTCTACTAGCTATGGCCTAAGCTTTGGAGTGATGCTCAAGTGTGGTGCTCTTTCCCTAGGTGTGTTGTTGAAATGAGGGGGGAGAGAGCCTCCTTTTATAGGTGGAGAGAAGGGGTGTCTTTGAAAGATGCTTCATCTCCACATGGAAAGCACCAAACCGACCTCCTATGGGCGGTTTGTAGGGAATATTTGGAGGGAATCCCACCCGCATCATCATTAGCATCTCACTCA
>NW_027097212.1:14610-40000 GCF_019320115.1 Miscanthus floridulus | reverse complement strand
GAAATTCCGCCGCCGCCATTGCTGCCGTCGTCTGAGCACTTTTGTCTTAGCCTTCTCTATTCTTAGTGCCCCATTGCCTTTGCTAGTATATGGGTAGGAAGAAGTCGGCGAGAAGTCCCAGGCGACCTTCATCGACGAGGGAGCATCACTCTCTGTCATCGAAAATCAAGAATTCATGCGATGAGGGCTGCTCAGAAGATCTGGCCGGCTCCAACAACAACTGAAGACCAGCTTCGCAAGCTCGTTAGCGATGGTCTGATTCAGAGCAAGGGTATTGCTGATTAGAGAGCTCCAGGCGAGCATCGGGTCCCTGCTCTAAGTCCTGGTGAGATTATTCTTTTCGTCTCCTTTATCCGTGCCGGTCTCTGCCTTCCTGCTTCTGCCTTTCTTCACCGATTTCTCAACTGTTTTGGAATTAGCCTGAACCATCTTGCTCCTAATGCTATCCTTTATATTTCTATTTTCGTTCATCTCTATGAAACTTTCCTTGGAATTCCTCCTTCTCTTTCCCTCTTTTGTTACTTTTTTCACCTAAAGCCCCAACCCCGCCACGATGACACCAATGTTCTTGGTGGCTGCAGAATTTAGTTTCGCCAGGGTCTTAAGAGCAAATTGTTTAACTATGATCTGGTTGATTCTATAAGGGATTAGCGTGCTGACTGGTTTTATGCTGCCAACTTGATTCCTCCTCTTTCCGTTCACTTTGGATCTGGTCCCTTGGTTAATGACCGATGGAAAAATAACCCTATGATGACTACTGAGCTCCAGACGATCAAGCCTTTTCTCGAGAGGATTTGCACTCTAAAACAGCAAGGCTTGACCAGCTTCGGGATTATTTCTAGCTTTTGTCACCGCCGAGTTCAACCTTTGAAGAAGCGCGAACATTACGGTTTTGAGTACTCTAGGGCGGAGGACCCTTCTCGTATGGTCCCTGCCCTTAAGTTGATGGACGAGGAGGTGTTCGAGCGTCTTTAGAAGATGCTGAAAGGAGTAAGCGTCGTCCCGCTTGCTGTCCTTGAGTACAGTGCTAACACCCCGCCCCCTGCTGTGAGTTGTTCTTTTCTTATGTGGGTACTTTTGAATGTCTTTTGTTGTATCTACTTTTTGCTTAATCTTCCTTGTCTTGTCGTTTTACTCTTTTATAGAAATTGGGGTGTAATTTCACTGATCCAATTCCCCTTGATGATCTCCCTGCAAATGTGGAGGCTAGGGATAGTCTTGCTGGGGCGTCCTTGACCAGTAAGTTTCTGACTTCTATGATGCTTCCTGGTGTTTCTTCCATATTTTCTGACATATATGAAGAGTATGTTCCTCGTCTAGTTCCTCGAGCACCTCGTACTTTCGGAAAGAGGGGGCGAGCGGATAGTTCTTCTTCTGCTCCATCTGCTGCCAAGAAGTCTCGCCAGTCGAGTACTCGTCTAGGTACTCCAGTTGTAGCTAGCATGCTCTTAGGTGAGCATATTAATATGCTCTGTCCTTTTGTTGTTTGTTTTTATCTTTGACCGAGTACTTTTCTCCTTTTTTAGCTGGAGCTATGGTGGTCTTGGTCGAGAGTGAAGAGGAAGAGGATGATGATGATGCCCTCGTTACTCGTTGGTGAGTTATTTTCTTGTTTTCCTATTGTTGAACTCCTCTTTTTGTTTTGACTTTGGTCTTGTTCTCTTGTAGCAAGCGGTCATCGGGTTTGAGTTCTTCTAGGGCTCCAGTACCGGCCGCACCACTCCTATCATAGGGTGGTGGCGATGTTTTTGCTGCTGTGGTTCCCCCTGTGAGGTCTTCTTTTGGTTTTATGAAGAAGAAGATAGCTGAGTGAGTGAATTCTGGTTTTATTTCTCTGCTTTTGTTCTCCTTTTTTCTTATTCTTATTGGCGAGTTTCCTTATCAACTTTTAGACCTTTGTCTTCCCTGAGCCTCCAGTCGACTTCTTGTCAAACCTCTGGTGCGCCCTTGCGTACTGAGTCTCAAGACTTGGAATGCATGGTCGCCGAGGTGTCTGTGAGGGAGATAGAGTCCGCAGCTGCTGATTTGCCGGCTCCCGAGGTGATTGTGGCCATGGCGGCGGGTTCATCTAAGGGATTGGCCATGGCTTCCTAGGAGATTGCCCTAGTCGTGCCTTCTTTGCCTCGACCGGCTTCTCCCTCTCCTCTTCTTGCTTCTGGTGGTCCGCCTTTGGCTGATGACATGGTGCAGCAATTTGATGCCACTCATCGATTGTCAAAGCTAACCGCCACCTAGGGAAGCTTGTCGACCCTTGCGACTTCTTTTGGGGAAAAGCTCCAGGTAAGTTTTTCTGTAGTTCTTTCTTTGGACGTTCGTTTTTCTTCTGTCCTCATGTCTTGTTTTTCTCTCTCTTTTTGCTCAGTCTTTTTCTCATGATCATACCGACTTTTTTTTCTCGTCTGAGAACGAGAAAAAGTTATTTTCTGAGGTGAGTACTCTAAAGGCTGAGCTTGACCTCTGTCGGGCCGAGTTGGAGACCGAGCGTCAGACGCATTAGAATGAGGAGAAGGCTCTCTGTGCTCGGGTAGTTGAGGCAAAAAAGCAGAGGGATGCAGCTGCCCAGGAGGCCTTGAAAAATGTGGAGGCCATGAAAAATGTGGAGGCCATGAAGAAAGAGTGACATGGTATCGCGAGTTCTTTTTCGTTTCCCTTTGTATTCAAATTTGTTTTTCTGCTGACTTGTCTTTTGTTGCTTGGTCTAGCTCTCCAAGTTAAAAAGCAGAAGGTCTCGGAGGGTATCGAGGAGATGAAGACACTCGTTCGTACTAGCCACAATAAGGCTGAGGAGATAATTGCTCAAGCTAAAGAAGAACTCACGCTTGCTAAGTTGATTAGGCGTGGAGCTGACAGAGATCTTGTGCAGGCCCAAAAAACCGTTGAGGACTTGACTAGCAAGTTGGCAACGGCTACTGAAAACTAGAAAGCTTTATGGAAGTCTTTTCGGTCAGTAGCCAACCTTCTCCGGACTCTAGTAGATGATGGTCATTCTTGGGCTCAGTTCATTCCCCAAGTGCCGACCCGTTTCTAGGAGTTCGTGAAGCGGTGTGCCCATCTTTGTACCAGGAATGTTCTTGCCCAGGTCCAGGTTCTTTCTCCGAACTTTCCTTTGTCCAAGGTTGCTGATGAAGCTAAGAGCCAAGAGTATCTGGATGTTGTTGAGAAGTTGGAGCCCGAGGTCGATGATTTAGCCAGGAAGATTGTAGATAATCTTAACATTGATGTTTCTTCTCCTAATGACAATGCTTGATGTAGTCGACCTTTGTATTCTAGCTTCTGTAATAAAACACTATACTTGAAGACTGAATGGAAATTCTTTATTTTTTGTTGATGTCTTCTTTGTCTGTATTTCTTTGTCTCGTAAACAACCTGGCTTAGGTAAATCATTATCTTGACAAACTTTCTTGATCTGTCGAGTGCTTTTCTGGCTTTCGTTTGTGTCTTGTAAATAACTCGGTATATGTAGATTGATGTCTTGACAGACTTCCTTGATTTGTCGAGTGCTTGTCTGGCTTTCGTCTGTGACTTGTAAACAACTCAGTACAGATCGTTGTCTCGATAAACTTTGTGTTCTTGTTAGTACTAAAAAGACTTAGGACATCTTTAGCTTCTTCTTTTTGGCTTTAACTCGGAGTGTGGTCAGCATCTGGTCCTATCTCTGGTTGCAAAAACATCCTAGGATCGACAAGCCCCCAAACACTTCATGGTTGAGTTCTAGAAGCCTTATCTTGTTCCTTCAAGTCTTGTTGAACAGGAACAAGCATCGTCCGAGTGCTTTCTTGAGCAAAACCATGTAGCGCTTCTTGGGATCTTCTGAGTGTCACCCTCGAGCCTCTTGTTATTTGGAACAAGGAGCTGGAGGGTCTTTGTCTTGGAATTGCTCTGATTTATGCTCAGGCTTAGTTTCAGTCGTTTTGCTTTTTGGTTCGGGTGTTAGCTTATTAGCTACCCTCATCGGCGGGCTTAAGCATCTTTTTGACTCTTTTGCTCTTGGGCGGTATGCTCAGGCGTCTTTTCAGCCATTTTGCTTATTTGTTTGGGTGTTAGCTTATTAGCTACCCTCATCGGCGGGCTCAAGCATGTTTTTAGCTCTTTTGCTCTTGGCCGATATGCTTAGGCATCTTTTTAGCCATTTTGCTTTTTGGTTCGGGTGTTAGCTTGTTAGCTACCCTCATCGGCGGGTTCAAGCATCTTTTCAGTTCTTTTGCTCTCGGCCGGTATGCTCAGGTGTTTTTTCAGCTATTTTGCTTTTTTGTTCGGGTGTTAGCTTATTAGCTACCCTCATCGACGGGCTCAAATATTTTTTTAGCTCTTTTGCTCTCGGCCGGTATGCTTAGGCGTCTTTTCAGCCATTTTGCTTTTTGGTTCGGGTGTTAGCTTATTAGCTATCCTCATCGGCAGGCTCAAGCATGTTTTTAGCTCTTTTGCTCTTGGCTAGTATGCTCAGGCGTCTTTTTAGCCATTTTGCTTTTTGGTTTGGGTGTTAGCTTGTTAGCTACCCTCATCGGCGGGCTCAAGCATCTTTTCAGCTCTTTTGCTCTCGGCCGGTATGCTCAGGCATCTTTTCAGTCATTTTGCTTTTTTGTTCGGGTGTTAGCTTATTAGCTACCCTTATCGGCGGGCTCAAGCATGTTTTCAGCTCTTTTGCTCTCGGCCGGTATGCTTAGGCGTCTTTTCAGCCATTTTGCTTTTTGGTTCGGGTGCTAGCTTGTTAGCTACCCTCATCGGCGGGCTCAAGCATATTTTTAGCTCTTTTGCTCTCGGCCGATATGCTCATTGAAAATAACTCAGGGAGAGTCATAATAAGACATATGTTGTCTAGAAAGAACCATCTTTATTGATCATGAACATTGATAAGTGTTGATGCAAAAGTGAATCTGCAAACACAAAGGGCTAATACCCGAATCGATATCCAAAGCGTGCCAGTCGATTTGACCTGCTAATCGACAAGGATGAAGATACGAACACTTTGGTCCTGACAACAGCGATACGCCCGGAAGTCACGGCCAAGAGGTGCTCACGCGGAACTCAAGAATCGCCGAAGGTCGTACTGAAAACGATGCAGCTCGCCGAATCAATGAGAACTCGTAAAAAAGGAAAAATATGCAAATTGACGAAGTCGCCGAAAAGTAAGTAGATGCGAATAGGAGTAAAAATTGGTTTTGATATTGATTGATGTTATTTTTATTACATTGCCCCTTACTCCATATTTATACCCTGATCTAAAGAGACACAACCAAACACAACTAGGACACCAATCCCATATCTAAGGAACACGTGACTCTTACATGAATCATACCCTAACAAATATAGAAAAGGAAATCAACTCCTATCTATTTCCCTGTCCGCCTCAATTACGATGGAAACCTCACCGTCCTCTTTCCCATCGGCACACTCCCTATTTCATCGGCAATAGTCTTCAAGTCTTCCTTCATCGGCATACTCCCTGTTTCATCGGCAGTAGTCTTCAAGCCTCCCTTCATCGGCATACTCCATGTTTCATCGGCAGCAGTCCTCAAGCCTCCCTTCATCGGCATACTCCATGTTTCATCGGCAACGCCCGAGTCCAAATCAACCTTTCCATCGACCATCACCAGCTATCGGCAACCATCTTTTCAAACTGGCTTTCATCAGCTATCAAAGTATTCAATAACTTTCCCCTTGCCGATTAGTCCACTCCGATTATTTTGACACGTGCAAAAAACGGTGTCAACACATGCCCCCCAATTTCGGAGTATAAAACCATTAATGCTCCGAAATTTACTCTAGATAACGCTTGCCTTTGCCCGATTACCGTAACTCATTCTCCAAGCCAAAACTTGATTTGTTATCAAATCCAATCAAATCTAATCTTGATTCACGCACTTCAGTAAATATCGCACAATCGCCAACCACTCTTGCCTTGATTATGGTTAAGATACCAAAACAATAACCCATCGGCAAGATCTTAACATGATAATGCTGCCATTTTCAGAATTAAAATATCATGTATCGATATCCCTTCCAAGTCATGATTACTTGTTATCAACTCATCTGTACAATCCCCTGATTATCGCGCGAACAGTTACCATATCCCTCTGAACCGCCTTGACCTATATGCGCGCGACATAGAGATAAGTCCAAAATACCCTTATTCTGGGCGGCTTATAAATAGATTTCTCCGGAACCCTCATTTCCTATCTTCAGCCTCCAATCCTTGGCATTCTCTCTCTCCGGCGGCGACTCCGACGAACAACCGCGCGACCTCAACCAACAAGAACCCTTCTCCGGCGCTAACTTCAAGTTTCCGGCTCGTACCTCCACCTTCTTCAAGACAATGGCCATCAACTTCGACGTCCCCGCGGTTCGCTCCATTTCCATTACCTTTTACTTTGATCTTTTTGCAAATTCATTCAGTTGGTGATTTTTCCTTTCTTCTGTCTTCTGGACTCCATAACCTTAGGAACTGCGCAACAAATTAATTATCCCAACCGATCAGCCGCACGTCCAATGCCTTGGACCAATGGGCAACCCAGATCCAACCGATCTGATCAATGCAGAGGTTAACAGAATCCCCTTTAGAGCCCAAAATTTCTCTCTGAATTTGTGGAAAGACACATTCCGATCTTAGCCCAAAACCACCAAAGGGTGGAAAGATTGGTACTTGAGGGTTAATAGATCGATGCAAGTATACTGGGCAGAACGAAGGTTAGACCAATGCATCAGGCTCTCTATTGCCGATATGTAGAAAAATGAATCAATGATAATTGCAGCTGCTTATTTCTGGTCAGACATGACCAATACTTTTATGTTTGGACATGGCCCAGCTACTCCTACTCTTGCCGATGTCCACATGCTTACTGGCTTGGACATCTCAACTGCCGATGAAGGCTCCATCTATGGTAGAAAGTCTGAATATAGGGTAAATACCCGCAACATCGGCGGTTGGACAGGATATATTCAAGAATACCAGAAAACCGGGACACTTAGCTAGAGGGAACATGCCACATTCCTAAATATGTGGTTAGAAAAATTTATCTTCTGTGGTCGATCAGTAGGACCAACCAACGCCTTCCTCCCTGCAGCTGAACTTTTGGCTAATGGCGTAAGGTTTCCTCTTGGCCGATACCTTCTGAGCTCCACTTATCATCTTCTTCATCAAGTGTCTCAGAAACTTTTGCTTGGCGAACCCATCGGCAACCTGGGAGGCCCGTGGTGGTTTATCAACATGTGGCTGAATGCCCATATGCACAAACGTTTGCAATGGGACTTTTTCGCTCAACAATTCCCACGAGAAATTGCTGAAGACTATGTGCTCGGGGATGATGAATCGGCAACACGCTCACCCCTCAATTTTGGTGAAGCCATAATTGTCCTCCCTGGAATAGAAGCCAACGAAGACCAAATCGGCAGATTCTTTCAAAGCTTCTACAATGGTCTTTCTCGTGATCATAGGGCCTGGGTGCCTTATATCGATGAAGAAAACAGATTCCCCCTTCTTTTCAACTTTGTCGATGACACTCTGAATCAAGATAATGAGCTCATGATGGCTATCATCACTCCCAGGGCAATTCCAGTAAACACATTCGGCAGCGGGAAAAACACCAACATTACATATGAATTTTACAACCCATCGGCAGTATCCCGCCAATTGGCTTTTGGGCAACTGCCAATCAAACTCTGCTTTGCCGATGTGATCAAACCCAGGGAAACAATCACCTACGGAACAGACTGGAACAAGGTAGTACAACTCTCCCCCGATGCCGATACTACAGATGTTGATATATCCACCTGGACACCAATATCTTTCATCACCGAGTCATATAAGCAATGGTGGCGAGAGTGGAAAGAACAACTGTTCGTAACTTCTGTTCACACATATCGGCACATGATCGACCCTGAATATGCCATCCCTGACGACGTGGTAAGTTTCCTTTAACTCCCTTCTGCTTTTCCTTTCATATATCAGTAACTGACTCTCTTGTAACAGGTTAACAACCCAGCACCATCGGTGAGTAAAAGTGGGAAACCCTTCAATCTTCGGTCTGTTTCCCCAACATCGCCGATCGGCTACAACGCTCCCACCTTAGCCGCTTTGACCCACCAGAAGATTCGTACCAAGACCATCACTTCTAAGTCCAAATTGGCTACATCCAGGGCTACTCCATCGGCCGCTGCTACAACCTTGGTCAAAGCATTTAAGGTAACAACCTTGATTATTTTCACTTATGCCGATCACACACTGTATTAACCTTAATCATCAGGGGGTAAGAGCTGCTACTGGATCGTCATCGGCAATTCCGCCGATATCAAGCACCACTCCTTCAGAGGTAGCTTCTTGACTTTACATTTTATCTGTTAAATATCATATCTTACACTTGTTTTGCAGCAACAATTGGGTACATCGGCAAATGTACCAGATGTCCAAGCTTCACAACCAACAAGCGTCGATGCCCCCCAGCCAATCATTGCCGATGCTCAAGCAAAGCGCAAAGCTTCAACAGATACTGAAGCACAGCCAAAACAACAAAGATCTATGCCGATCCCTACATCTGCCCCAATGTCATCGGTCATCATACCTCAAGAGCCCACCACTGATGAAGTCACAGAGGATATCCCATCGGCAAGCTCAGCCGATCCCCCACACGACATACTCCAGGTTGCTTCCTCCAGTCAAGCATAGGAAATTGCCTTGAAACAGGTAAACCAATCAGCCCATCTGATTTTACAATACTCATACTTACCCCTAACTGATCTCCTTTTCTCTCTCTCAGGAACAAGATTCCCCGAACAGCTTATTTTCCTTTGCCATTGACATTTCTAACGACGATGGAGAGGAGACAAGTTCTTCTCTTGCACTGGGAACAATATCGACAGAGACTAAATCCAAGTTGGAAACCCTCCTGAACTTGCTACAGCAAGGAACCGCCCAACTGGTAGATGATTCGGACCCCGCAAAGGCAATTTTCAAAACAATTCGTGGCCAGGTCCCTGCCGATGTTGAAGAAATACTCTTCCCAGCAGCTCACTTAGAAAGCCGCCAACTGCAATATCAACGGGCTGCTTAGCGCATTGCCGATAGAGCAGCTCAAGCTCAACTTAAAGAAGAGATGCTACAACTGAAACAAATCGCTGATGAGAAGCACAAGGGCATCGTCAACTTGCAGACTTCGGGTGCTGCACTTAAGCAGAAAATCTTGGATCTATCAGCAAGGAAGGTAGCTCTATTGGCTGAATTGAAAGAAATCGACGCAGCCTTAACTCATGCTCAACAAGAAGAAAGCCAGCTACCCAATGCCGTCAAAGCCCTTCAGCAAGAAAGAGATATCCAAGCTCGCAAAGCTTTAGCCATGAAGAAAAAACTCAAGCCTGTGGAGGGTGCTGCCGATGACGATATCAAAGAAATGGAGGAAGCCGACCAGATTCGCCTGCGTGCGATATTAGCTATCCAATCCTTGTTGAACGTGTAATCTTATTTATTGTATCGGCACTTTATGAGACATTGACACCCTTGCATAATTCTTAGCCGATAGTACTGTTATCGGCACTTATACTTTTATGCATCTGTCCAGATACTAGGGTAATATTTCTTTAAATATTTTCCATTTAACGCTCTGGGAAACACAACCCCTTCGAGGGTTTCTAAAATATATGCATTACCAGGAATAGACTAATTTATCCGATATGGACCTTCCCAATTAGGAGACCACTTTCCAAACTTTGAACTTTTAGTCCTAATCGGTAAAATCAACTTCCAGACCAGATCTCCATCGGCAAACTCTTTTACTTTTACCTTCTTGTCATACCATCTAGCTACTCTTTTCTTATTTTCTTCGATACTAACTAAAGCCCTTAACCGATGACCCGCCACATCTTCCAACTCATCCTTCATAAGAGTATTATAATCATCGGCTGTCAGCTGATTTTGAGAACGTATTCGTCTAGAGCCAACCTTAATTTCCCAAGGCAATACTGCATCGTGTCCATATACTAACTGATAAGGCGTTACTTTGGTTGCACCATGACATGACATCCGATATGACCACAAGGCTTCATTTAATACTGTATGCCACCTCCTTGGATTTTCTTCAATTTTGCGCTTAATGAGTTTGATGATCCCTTTGTTAGAAGCCTCAGCTTGACCATTAGCTTGAGCATAATATGGAGAAGAATTTAAAATTTTAATTCCCATACCTATAGCAAACTCATCAAATTCTCCTGATGTAAACATAGTACCCTGATCGGTAGTGATAGTCTGAGGAATACCAAATCGGTAAACAATATGCTCTTTCACAAAATCAATCATATTGACCGATGTCACCTTTTTTAAAGGAATTGCCTCAACCCACTTTGTGAAATAATCGGTAGCAACCAGAATAAATTTATGTCCCTTACTCGATGGCGGATAAATCTGACCAATGAGATCAATAGCCCATCCTCGGAACGGCCATGGTTTGATTATAGGATTCATAGCCGATGCAGGCGCTCTTTGAATATTACCAAACTTTTGACACTCCTGGCATCCCTTAAAATATTTAAAACAATCTTCAAGAATAGTCGGCCAATAGTACCCATTCCTTCTGATCATCCATTTCATCTTGAAAGCCGATTGATGTGCCCCACATACTCCTTCATGAATTTCGCCCATCAAGCTTTTCGATTCATCATCGCTAACACATCTGAGTAAAACTCCATCTATAGTTCGATAATATAATTCATCGTCGAGGAGCACATATTTGGTAGCTTGGAACCTTATACGTCTCTCAACCTTTCTATACGGATCCTTTAAATAATCGACAATCTCCTTCCTCCAGTCATCGGTATCAACTGCCGATGTTAGCACTTCCTGAATAGGCTGATACCCTGAAGCATGCTGAGCTAGTCGATTAGCTTCCTCATTATGCAATCGAGAGATATGTTCAAGACGAAAATCTCTAAATCCTTTCAATAATTGCAAACACCTTTCATAATACGAAATCAAAGCTTCACTTCGGCATTCATAAATTCCAGCCAATTGATTTATAACTAGCATAGAATCACCAAAGATTTCAACAACATCGGCACGTATCTCCTTCAGCAATTCTAACCCCTTTATCAAGGCTTGGTATTCAGCTTGATTGTTTGTCGCTGTAGCAACAATCGGTAATGAAAACTCATACTTCTTTCCTTGAGGTGAAATTAACACAATGCCGATACCTGCTCCTTCACCACATGTGGACCCATTGAAGAAAAGTGTCCAGGGAGCAATCCCCAGAGAATCCACCGTATTACAATGCTGAGTGACAAAATCAGCCATCACTTGCCCTTTAACTGCCTTAGTTGATTTGTAGCGTAGTTCAAATTCTGATAATGCTAAAATCCATTTGCCGATTCTACCACTTAATATCGGCATCGACAGCATATATTTGACCACATCGTCTTTGCATATGACCGTACATTCGGCAGATAACAAATAATGCCTTAATTTGACACAAGAAAAGTATAAGCACAGACACAATTTCTCGATAGCCGAATACCTCGTCTCAGCATCCACTAATCTTCTGCTCAAATAATAAATAACACGTTCTTTCCCTTCAAATTCTTGAATAAGAGCTGAACCGATAACTGTATCATCAGCTGACAAATATAACCTGAAAGGCTTCCCATGTTGAGGTGGAACTAGCACTGGAGGATTTGATAAATATTTCTTAATTTCATCAAGGGCTAATTGCTGTTCAACTCCCCATACAAACTCCTGATCAGCTTTCAATTTAAGTAGTGGGCTGAAAGCCTTGATCTTACCCGACAGATTAGATATGAATCTTCTAATGAAATTAATCTTACCGATCAAAGATTGCAATTTAGTCTTATTGGCAGGAGCAATTACCTTGTTAATTGCATCAATAGACTTCCTACTGATTTCAATGCCCCGCTGATGCACCATAAAACCCAAGAATTGTCCTGCCGATACACCGAATGCACATTTATTAGGATTCATCTTCAATCCATGCTTCCTTGTGCACTCCAGTATTTTTCGCAGATCGGCTAAATGTGCTGTGATATCTCCAGACTTAATCACTACATCATCAATGTAGATCTCCACTAATGTGCCGATGTACTCATGAAAAATAAAGTTCATAGCCCTTTGATAAGTAGCACCGGCATTTTTCAAACCAAACGTCATGACTATCCACTCGAACAACCCCACATGCCCTGGACATCTGAAAGCAGTCTTGGAAATATCTTCCTCAGCCATGAATATTTGATTGTAACCTGCATTACCATCCATGAAGCTGATAATTTGGTGTCCAGCCACAGCATCAATCAACAAATCAGCAATCGGCATTGGATAGCCATCCATCGGTGTGGCTTTGTTGAGATTCCTGAAATCAATACAGACACGAAGTTTTCCATTTTTCTTATAAACAGGAACCACATTAGAGATCCACTCTACGTATCGACATTGCCGAATAAACTTTGCTTCAATTAATTTAGTTATTTCGGCCTTAATGTCAGGAAGTACATTAGGGTTGCATCGGCGCGCTGGCTGCTGATGTGGCCGAAATCCAGATTTGATAGGTAACCGATGTTCAACTATCGATCGGTCTAATCCAGGCATCTCAGTATAATCCCAAGCAAAACAATCTTTATATTCTTTTAACAAATCTGTTATTCGCTGCTTACACTTGGAATCTAACTTAGCACTAATAAAAGTAGGTCTTGACCTATCACCATCACCGATATCTACTTCTACTAAATCATCTGCCGATGTGAACCCTTGACCTAATTTTCCATCATCGGCAAACCTATCCATTAAAACTCCTCTTCAGAACCGACTGCTTGGATCGGTGGAATTTCATAATCAGCAACTCTAAGGAACTCTTTTTCCCAAGCTTCTCCTGATATGCATTTAGTTCGCTCATAAGTATCTGATTCTGCCGATGCAATGATATAAGAAGAATCACCAGGGACGACCTCAATCTTATCCCCAATCCACTGTACGAGGCATTGATGCATTGTAGAAGGAATACAACAATTAGCATGAATCCAATCCCTCCCTAGAAGCAGATTATATGCACCCTTGCCGTTGATAACAAAGAACGTTGTTGGCAAGGTTTTGCTGCCGATGGTCAATTCAATGCACACTGCCCCTTTAGCCGGTGACACATTGCCTTCAAAATCTTTCAACATCATATCGGTTTTGGTCAAGTCTTGATCTCCCTTACCAAGTTTCCGATACATCACGTAAGGCATAATATTAATCGCAGCCCCTCCATCAATAAGTACCTTAGACACAGGCTGCCCATCAACTCTGCTCTTCACAAATAAAGCCTTAAGATGCTGTCTCTCGTCATCGGTAGGTTTCTCAAAAACAGCCATTATTGGATCTAGTGTTAGCTGAGCTACTTGATCAGAGATAACAACTTCTTCCTCATTATCAGACAATGCCAGAAACTCCATCGGCAACATGAATACCATATTAACATCTGCCGATGGACCCTTATTTTTGTGTTTTACCTGCCACTGCTGATGACCAGGCCTTTCATTGGAGGAATTTTCCTCTTGGTATAAATCCTCCTGACGCTCACGTTGCATCCTCCTTCTCTGCGTCTTTGTCAGACCCTCTGGGCACCATCGAGGAAACTTGGTTTTCCAAACCGGCTGATAACAAGTCCTAGTTGGTTCTACACGACGTATATTAGGGTCCCTGTAGAATATTTCCTCATCGGGAACTCTTGCGTTTGCCATCTCCTCAAGCTCCTCTTGATTCCTTGGAAAATATCCAGCGCGTTTACCAAGCCTCTCATGTACACTAAGTCTGCCCCCCAGCCGATCATGCACTGATGCTCTGCTTCTGATTGGCTCGTTGATAGACAAACCCTGACTACCACGTTGAAACCTCCTTTCTGAACGATTGACTCCGTAATAACCATTACACTCAGGGCAATTTTCAACAGTTGGCAATTTAATACCTTCTTCCCAACAATGGATGAAAAACGGACATCTCCAATGATCTTTATGTCGATTCCATTCTTCCTGACGTCTCATTTCTTGCTGTTGTCGATATCGGTCATTACGTTGACGCCAACCCTCCTGCGGCCTTCGATGAGTAATCACAATGCCAGGTCGAGGAGGATTTTTAGAACTACTGTTTTCTCCTAGCAAACCCTTACTCTTTGCATCATCGGTAGTTATCCGATGTTGGGGGTCCACTAACGCGTTTTTCTCAGCAGCCTCTGACGTCAATACCTTGGTCTTTCCTTTGGCATCCAACATATTTGCTGGAAAAGGGTGTTGATCAATTTTCATCGGCTTCTGGGCCTTGGAAGTACCAAACTTAATTCTCCCAGATTCAATAGCCGATTGTAACTGTTGCCTGAATACCTTGCACTCATTTGTACTGTGTGAAGTTGCATTGTGCCATTTGCAGTACAAAATCTTCTTCAACTCTTCTGCCGATGGGATCACATGATTAGGTGACAGCTTAATTTGGCCCTCTTGAAGCAGAAGATCAAATATTTTATCGGCCTTGGTGATATCAAAGGTAAACTTTTCTGGCTCTTTTTGACCAAAGGGACATAATATCGGCTTTTTATTCTTAACCCACTCAGCTAAGCCGATAACTGGTTCTTCATCAGAGTCAGAATCTCCTACTTCTTCAACAAATGATACCTTTTTACTACAGTTCTTTTTAGGTTCAAAAACCCTAGTATCTTGATCAGAGATCCTTTGCACAAGATGACTGAGGCTTTCAAACTCCTGAGAAGCATATCTGTCTTTAAGATGTGGCAATAACCCTTGGAAAGCCAGATCGGCAAGCTGCCGATCATCCAGCACCAGGCTGTAGCACTTATTTTTTACATCTCGTAGCCTTTGTACAAAGTTCTCTACCGATTCATCATTACGCTGTCTCAATTTTACTAAATCGGTAAGCTTCTTTTCATGGATTCCAGCAAAGAAGTACTTATGGAACTGTTTTTCTAGATCAACCCAAGTAATAATAGAATTTGGTGGTAATGAAATAAACCATGTAAATGCTGATCCAGACAAAGATGATGAAAATAATCGAACTCTTAATTCATCTCTGTTAGCTGCCTCTCCACATTGAATAATGAAGCGATTGATATGTTCCATTGTTGATGTATCATCTTGCCCAGAGAATTTAGTGAAATCCGGTACCTTGTACCGATTTGGGAGAGGAATTAAATCGTATGCAGGAGGGTATGGAGTCCGATAAGAATAAGTATTGACCTTGGGCTTTATCCCAAACTGATCCTTCATAATTTCTGCTATCTTATCGGCCCAAAAAGCATCAGCCTCCTGCTGACGAACTGGTTGAATTTCTACAGGAGGTGCCTGCTGACATCCCTCCACATATCTTTGTAGCCCACGATCTCCAGCAATCGGCATATTTGCCGTTACTTATGGCCCATTAGCCTGTTGGAAAGGATTCATCGGCTGGGCTGCCGATGCTTGATTCTGGAAACCAGCTTGCATATGACCTTGTTGAATCCCTGCAACCTGCTGATTTCGCTGAACTGTATGTTGAACAGGTAACTGTCCTGACCAATCATTATTAGAACTCATCGGTACAAAACTTACCGATGGCTGGTAATGTGCTGATATTGTTGGATAATTATAACTGGTTTGAGGCATGAACTGAACCCCAGTTTGACTCATAGCAGGGGCTTTCTGCTGCATCGGCAGTAAGCTCGCCGATGGACTTGAATTGAATGTTTGAACCATAGGCATCTGGAAACCTCCTGGAATTGGTTGCACAGAAGTAGTTGCGGCATATTGAGGCACTTGAGCCATCGGCGAAACGTCCGATGGTATAGGCGCTCTTCCTACTGCATCAATCACTGGAGGTAATCTAGGATTGAAAGCAGATGACTCTGGAGGCATGCCATATCCCCACCAATTAGTAGGAATCTGGCTATTCTGAGACACAGGACCTGACATAGCTGATGCCGATAGATCTGTATTAAGCTGAACTCGCCCTCCTGGTAGTACCTGATCTGATTGTATCGGTGTAGATTAAATATTAGGTGAACCTGCCAATACTGGAGGGGAAGTAACTTCTGTACCCACAACGGCTGAAGGAGCCGATGGAGTCTTGACAGATGCCGACTCTGGTTGATGATAGGCAGGCCCAACATAATGTGATGCCGCTTGTCCTTCTTTGAGAGTTCGAACCACAGCATTATGAACAGTATTGGACAGCACATTGGAATGATTAATCAAAGCATGATTTACTACAGAATTAACCATCTCTTGAAGTTTACCAGGATTGGAGTCAAAGGTAACCTGCCGAGGCAACGGCAAATCTTGCTTCTGGATGACTTGTCCACTCTTGTTCAAGCTAAACGATCTCAGACAAAGCTGCTTGTATTCTTCCACAGCCTTTTCCATAGCCTGCCTCTGTTCTTCCTTGAGATCTTCTTCTGATACTGCGATAATGTTCCCTGAATCGATCTCGGAATTGAACATATTGATTGATCTGTCCCACCGGGCGTGCCAAAAGATGTGTTGATGCAAAAGTGAATCTGCAAACACAAAGGGCTAATACCCGAATCGATATCCAAAGCGTGCCAGTCGATTTGACCTGCTAATCGACAAGGATGAAGATACGAACACTTTGGTCCTGACAACAGCGATACGCCCGGAAGTCACGGCCAAGAGGTGCTCACGCGGAACTCAAGAATCGCCGAAGGTCGTACTGAAAACGATGCAGCTCGCCGAATCAATGAGAACTCGTAAAAAAGGAAAAATATGCAAATTGACGAAGTCGCCGAAAAGTAAGTAGATGCGAATAGGAGTAAAAATTGGTTTTGATATTGATTGATGTTATTTTTATTACATTGCCCCTTACTCCATATTTATACCCTGATCTAAAGAGACACAACCAAACACAACTAGGACACCAATCCCATATCTAAGGAACACGTGACTCTTACATGAATCATACCCTAACAAATATAGAAAAGGAAATCAACTCCTATCTATTTCCCTGTCCGCCTCAATTACGATGGAAACCTCACCGTCCTCTTTCCCATCGGCACACTCCCTATTTCATCGGCAGTAGTCTTCAAGTCTTCCTTCATCGGCATACTCCCTGTTTCATCGGCAGTAGTCTTCAAGCCTCCCTTCATCGGCATACTCCATGTTTCATCGGCAGCAGTCCTCAAGCCTCCCTTCATCGGCATACTCCATGTTTCATCGGCAATGCCCGAGTCCAAATCAACCTTTCCATCGACCATCACCAGCTATCGGCAACCATCTTTTCAAACTGGCTTTCATCAGCTATCAAAGTATTCAATAACTTTCCCCTTGCCGATTAGTCCACTCCGATTATTTTGACACGTGCAAAAAACGGTGTCAACAATAAGTCATAATAGTACATATGTTATCGATGAGCACTATCTTTATTGATCATGAACATTGATCTCTTGTAGCTTGTATATATATTTTCCCTTGAGTTATTTTCATGCGTAGAATCTTCTTAGCTGACTGATGTGCCATGTATTGTTGACTTCTTTTTCGTCTTCGATTGTCAACTTGTATGTGCCTGGTCCGGTGACTTTTGTGACGATAAAAGGACCTTCCCATGGACTGAGTAATTTATGACGTCCGTCAGTTTTTTGTATTCTTCTTAGTACTAGGTCTCTGACTTGTAATGATCGAGACTGGGTATTCTTGTTGTAGTGGCGTCTTAATCTTTGGAGGTATCTTGCTGATTGAAGGATAGCGTTTACTCTGACTTCTTCTGTACTATCGAGTTCTAACCTTCGGATGTGTTCTGCTTCTCCTTCGTCATATTGTTTTATCCTTGGTGACGTCCAGATCAAGTTGGCAGGTAGTACAGCTTCTGATCTGTAAACCAGGAAGAAAGGTGAGTATCCGGTGGCTCTGCTTATTTGAGTCCGTAGCCCCATATGACTTTGGGTAATTCTTCAATCCATTTTGATCCATAGTCCACTAGTTCTTCATACAATCTTGGTTTTAATCCGGCTAGTATGAGTCTGTTAGCCCTTTTAACCTATCCGTTGGCCTCTAGATGTACGACTGATGCATAATCTATTCTGAAGCCGCAGTCCTGTGCCCAACTTTAGAATTCTGTGGCTATGAAGGGAGAACCCAAATCTGTGATGGTTCAATTGGGCATGTCGAAGTGGTGCATAATGTCTTAGATGAACTCAACTGCTTTGGCTACGCTATATTTTACGAGTGGTTTGTATTCAATCCACTTGGTGAACTTGTCAATTGCTACGAAGATGTACTCAAAACTGTCTTTTTCTTTCTTGAGAGGTCCTACTTGATTTAGCCCCCAGCAGGAGAAAGGCCAAGCGGGTGGGATGTAGATGAGGTTGTGAGCTGGCACATGAGCTTGTCTTACGAACATTTGACAACCTTTGCATCTTTTGACGAGTTCTTCTACGTCTTTCAAAGCGGTTGGCCAGTAGTAACCGGTGTGGAATGCTTTACCGACTAGTGTTCTTGAAGCGGCGTGATTTCCACAGCAACCTGAGTGTATTTTGTCTAGGATCTCTTTGCCCTCTTCAAATAAGACGCATTTTAGGAGTACTCCTGATGATGTGGCTCTTCTGTAGAGCTTGTCTCCTACTAGGACGTAATTCTTGCTTCTGTGAACAACTTGGGTAGCTTTCTCTTTTTCCGCTGGCAACTTATTCTCTTTGATATAATCAATAAAAACCTGGATCCATGAAGTGGTGATTACCAAAATCTTGGTGCCTTTGGCTGAGATTTCAGGGGTTATCTCATCGGATTGTTTGATAGAGGGAGCTGATAACTCCTCTATGAATACACCGGGTGAGACCTTCGCCCTGTCTGATCTAAGCTTGGCGAGGACATCTACCGCAATATTAGAATCATGTAGGACGTGTAGAATTTCTAATCCTTGAAAGTGTTTTTCGAGCTTTCGTATTTTAGCACATTAAGCACCCATGTTTTCTTTGGTGCAATCCCAATCTTTGTTGACTTGATTGATGACTACTGCTGAATCGCCGTATATGAGTAAACGCTTGATTCCGAGGATAATTGCCACTCGTAGCCCGTGGATGAGGGCTTCGTATTCTGCTTCATTGTTTGTAGCTTGCCATAGTATCTGAAGGACATACTTGAGTTGTTTTCCATCTGGAGAAATGAGGAGAACGCCTGCACCAGCTCTGCCTAGCTTGAGTGATCCATCAAAGTACATCTTCCAATGATCGAGGATGGTATTTGACATAGGTTGTTGAATTTCTGTCCACTCATCAACAAAATCGGCCAGGGCTTGAGATTTAATTGCCTTCCGTGGGGTGAAATCAATATTGAGAGCTCCAAGTTCAACTGCCCACTTAGATATGCGCCATGTCGCGTCTCTATTGTGTAGGATGTCTCCGAGTGGGAAATCTATCACCACGGTAATCTTGTGGCTTTCAAAATAGTGGCGAAGCTTGCGTGAAGTGATCAGGAGGGCGTAGAGTAATTTTTGCACATGCGGGTACCGGATTTTTTTTATTCTGATAGTACTTCGCTGATGTAGTATATGGGATGTTGTACTTTATATACGCGCACTTCTTCTCTTTCTACGATAATCGTTGTGCTGATCACAGTAGAAGTTGCCGCGATGTACAACATCATATCTTCGTATTTCTTCGGAGGTGTGAGAATGGGTGAGGAGGTGAGGTATGCCTTGAGCTTCTTGAAAGCTTCATTGGCTTCTTTTGTCCATTCGAACTTGTCTGTCTTCTTTAGCAATTTAAAGAAAGGAAACCATTTTTCGCCCAGTCTTGATATAAAACGATTAAGGGCCGCCATGCAATCTGTTAGTTTTTGCACATCTTTGACACTTCAAGGAGGGTCCATCTCTATTATGGCTCAAATCTGCTTGGCGCTTGCTTCGATTTCGCGACGACTAACCAAGAATCCGAGTAGTTGTCCTGAAGGAACTTCGAATACACACTTGTTTGGGTTCAATTTCCACCTCCATCTTTTCAGGTTTTCAAAGGTTTGCTTTAAGTCTTCAATGAGTGTATCCGGGTTCTTTGTCTTTACTACTATGTCATCCACGTATGCCTCTATGTTTTTGCCAATCTGATCACCAAGGCACGTTTGGATAGCTCTTTGGTAAGTGGCACCATCATTCTTGAGTCCAAATGACATGGTTTTGTAGCAGTAGGCATCGAATGGAGTGATGAAAGATGTCTTGCTTTGGTCTTGTTCCTTTAATGTGATCTGGTGATATCCTGAATAGCAATCAAGGAAGGATAACAGGGTAGATGCTACTATTGAATCAATTATCTGATCAATGCGTGGTAGTCTGAACGGATCTTTCGGGCAGTGTTTGTTGAGATCTGTGTAGTCGACACACATGCGCCACTCATCCGTATTCTTTTTTTGTACTAGAACTGGGTTTGCTAGCCAATCTAGATGAAGGATTTCTCTGATGAATCCGGCTGCCATTAGCTTTGTGATTTCTTTTTTAATTGCTGCCTTCTTGTCGGGTGAGAATTGTCGTAGTCGTTGCTTCACAGGCTTGGAGCCTTCATTGATATCAATTCCGTGCTCAGCTAACTCTCTTGGGACCCCTGGCATGTCGGCCGACTTCCAAGCGAAGATATCTTTGTTGTCCTAAAGAAAGTTGGTGAGCGTGAGTTCCTATTTTGCCGAGAGGTAGGTGATGATGGTTGTCGTTTTGGAGGGATCACCGATGCCCAGGTCGATTTGCTTGACGTCGGTTTCTTTTGGTAGTGCTAGGATGCTGGGTTTTTTAGCCAGTATCTCTAGCTCTTCTGGGCTCATTTCTGCTGCAACAGTGGCTATTTCTTTTCTCCCATCGGCGGCCTATGCTTTTGCTGCAATTTGGATTGCTTGAACATCGTAGTCAAAAGCGCGCTTCAAATCACTTCGAAGAGAAAGGACACCGTTAGGCCCTGGCATCTTAAGCAATAGGTATGGATAATGCGGTATTGCCATGAATTTTGCTAGAGCTAGGCGCCCGAGGATTGCGTGATATGAAGAATCGAAGTCCGTAACTTCAAACTTGATGAACTATGTACGGTAGTTCGAGGGAGTCACAAAAGTAACCGGTAGAGTGATTTATCCAAGTGGCATTGCTGCCTTGTCGGGTACTATGCCATAAAAAGGCATGCTTATTGGTGTAATCATCCCAGCGAGTTGTAGTCCCATCTTCCTTAGAGTTTCTAAAAAAATGATGTTGAGTCCAGCTCCCCTGTCGATTAGTACTTTCGTAACAGTCATACCAGCAATAGTTGGGTCTAGGACTAGTGGGTAATGCCCTGTGTTTCCTATGCTAGTCCATTGGTCTTCTCTTGAAAATTGGATTGGATACTGTGACCAATTGAGATATCTTGGTGTAGCCGGTTCTGCTGCCATGATGGTTCGTAACGCTAGCTTTTCTTAATGTTTGCTTCTAGAATCTGGAGCCCCGATAAAGATTACTGCTACTGTCCCCCTGGATTTTTAGAATCCTTTATCTTCATGGTTGTCTTCTTCTTTTTTCTGATTGCCTTCTTTGGTATTCTCCTTACTATCTTTCCTTGTATATCGATCTTTGAAGGTGTAGCAATCTCCGATGGTGTGATTTCCTTTGGGGTGCAAGATGCAACGCATGTTTTCAATGTTGTCATACCTTCTTGGCTTGGAAAACTTCCTTGATTTGTCAATTACTGCTACATGTTGTCTGGTCCACGTTTTCTTTCTTGATGTCTGTTGTTTCGAAGATTTTGCTTTTCTGGGTTGTCTCAGTTGTTTCTATCCGGAAATCTTTCTCGTGTCTTTTCCTCTGCGGTAATCATCTTGTCCACTGTTCGTCTAAATTCTTTATTGTTTCTTGGGTTTTCTTTGTAGAAATCTTGAAATTGCCACCTAGCCATGATTCCATGAGAGAAAGCTTCGATTACTTCTCGTTGGGTGATGTCATGTACTTGAGCTCGTAGTTTGCCAAATCATCGATAGTAATTTCTGAGACTTTCACCTCCTTTCTGCTTGAGTCCTTTTAACTCTGTGTGGGTGATTGGGTGTGTAATGATACCTGTGAAATTTTCACAGAAAGATCTTTGCAAGTCCTCCCAATTTCTGATTGTTCCTGGATTTAATTTGTCAAACCATTGAAGTGGCATGGTTTCTAGGGCCATGGGAAAGAACAAGGTCTTGATGTCATCGTCTCCTCTGACCAATTCAATCGATTGTGAGTAAATCCTGAGCCACTGCTTTGGTTCGGTCTTACCATTATACTTGGAGTGGTTGGACGTCTTAAACTTGTGAGGCAGTCGTATTGAAGCAAGTCTGTTTGCAAAACAGGAGAATCTATCGTGCATTCTGGCTTCTGTGTATTCTGATTTAGCGCCCCCTTCTTGCCAACTGTTGTCTTAGCGAGAGTAGTTTTGCGTGGCTGTCTGAGTAGGTGCTTTGCTTCTAGCATTTCTTGGTTGTTCGACCCAGTCGTTTTGACTATGATTTCTTCTACTTTCTCTGTTGTGACTTTCACTTGGTCCAAGTCTCTTGAAAGCAGACTTCTTTTAATTTTGATCTTCCTGCTCATGAGATGTTGATCTATCAGGTAGTCTTGAGCGGGCCCTTCCATCGTGCATCCTTAGGACTGTTGATTGGAGGAAGTCCCGGAGCTGTTCTTGTTTTTCATTAGGATGTGAAGTCGCCCTGAGTTCTTCTAGTGCTTCTCGGATCTTATTGTAGGGTGTATTCGCTGCTCGTCCTTCTTCGATCTCTCGCTCTGATTTTCTTCTATTGTACTCGGCTAGGTCTGACTCATATTTGATCCAAGCTTCCTTGCGCTGCTTAGCACGGCGCTGACGTCCTTGTTTCAATTTATTTTTTCTTTCTCTGGCTTGCCTCTGACTCTCGGACTCATCATCGTGCCCCTGGGTAAATGGTGATATGTTGGACTCAGATTTATCTGAAGACCTAACGTCGGGTGCTTCTGGGGGGACCAATGGTGATCGAGGATGGCGAATCATGAATACTTCTCGAGCGTGAGTTGTTCTATCATCGGCGTTGGTTTCCATACTATCAGAGTTGTTGATAACTTCAGTAGAGGCTTCAAGGTCGTAGATCGAGTCTCCTTGATAGGGTAGAATTGTTGTTGTCGCATTGTCGACTAGTTGGGTGCCGCTATCCTCAGGAACGAAACCTGACCAGTGGACGATGCAGTCTTGAGATGTTATAGTTAAGACGAGACGTTCCTGGGCTCCTTTCAGTGGCATTCTAAGCACCGGATTGGTGGATCCTTCGGGCCATGTCTGATAAGATGTTGTCATGTTGTGGAGTCCGAACGAAAAATGTCTCGACTTCTTTAAAGTACTTTGAGTGTATTCTGAGTTGTATTCTTGATAGGTTGATGTCGTGTTCCGAAGTCTTGTCAGAAAAGAACTCGGTTTTCCAAAAGAACTCGGATAAGACTCTGTCTCGGAAGCGAAAACTGAGTTTGAATCGGATGCGTGAAGCCGTGAAATCTGAGTTGGATCGGACATCGCGAGCTACGCGAATCTTCCAGCAAGTTGATCTATCGTTGTCGCCAAAATGGAAAAGTCCTGATGATGATCTGAATCTTCGAGGAGACGGCTTTGGGGCTTGCCGTCGTCGCCTGCCTCGCAGATCCATGAACCGAAGATGAAGGTTGATCCCGTCGAGAAGATCATGTTGTCGAGGTCTATCGAGCTCTCGGATGCAAAGTCGCCGAAAGCTCCTACCTGGCGCGCCAGTTGTCGATATTTTACCACCGATAGCCTGCCATGGGGTACCCAGGGCAGTATGTTCGGGCTTCAGCGTATGCAGAACTCGACAGTAAACGCAAGAGACAGTCGATTTATCCTGGTTTGGACCCTCGATCGTTGATCGAGTAATAGCCCTATGTCCAGTCGACGTTAGCCTTTACGTTGGATTGATTGTAAAGTGTTGTGTTGCTAAAAATCTCCGTCCCTAGGATCCCTACCCTCCTTTATATAGTTAGGAGGTCAGAATCCTAGTCGGTTTACAATGAAAGTTTAGTAGGATTATAGAATAATACTACTGCTAAGATTACAGGGGGAAAATCATAGTTAGACTAGATCTTCTCCCTTCCTTGCGGGGTATCCCGTGGGTCCCGTACCGACATTATCCAATGTACTCCAATGGGTGTGGAAAAATAAGTATGGATGCCAATGGGAAGGATGAGGAATAGATAATGATGGCCTCAATCTGAATGAGGACAAGTATGAGTGTGCAAAAACCTTTTGTATGATTAGTTTAATTGATCCGTGTCTCATAACTTTCATTGTGCTCATGTTCATTATGTTCCGATGATATCAAGTTTGAGGATGTTTTTTTTTCTCGTGGCTATGAACTATGAACTCTCAAAATATGGTTCCCTTTTTATGACTTCTTGCACTTCTATTCATAGATCATGGAGTGGTTTTCATGCCTTTTGTTTTCAATAGTTTTCTATGAAGTTATAGTGAGGATAACATTAGACGCTACATATAAAGTGTTTGATATTTTTTTCATGGGTGCAGTTCAAGTGCCCGTTTCAAAAATCAAGGAGGCAAGCTAGATGGACACCAATCTTGTGGGCAACCTGGTTGAGCGTTTCAAATGGATGCAAATCTAGCAATTGAACCTCAACATTCTTCTTCTTCTTCTTTTTCTCTCCGGGGAGGAGGATCTTCTGTGTTTTGCTAGCTGGAAGATGCACGAGCATTCCATGCTAGCGAGCTAAGGGAAATTCAAAATGTCATATACGCACCATCATCAAGTCCTTGTATAAATCATAATTTTATATTTACCAACTAAAATATCGATAGGCTTTTTCTATCGTTTTTTTCATTAAAATTCTTGCATTTCCAACAACCGAAGAATGGAGAGCTAGTGGTGACAAAGTATATTTGTATTCCTCCTTTTCAGTAGCGTAAGCCACATAAGAGCACTCCTAACCCAAAACTAAGATAATTCATATGTTCATTAATTATAGTGTCAATCAACTAAGAAAAATAGTGATGTGGATTGGAATTAAAAAAAGAGAGAGAAAAAAATAATTTCTTAGATAATAAACTAGTATGTCTACACGAGAACCCCAATTCCATTTCCACGAATGTTCATTCGTTCTCAGTCGAACGATCCTACAGCTGCGCCAGCCGTACGGAGGCTTCCCAACCTATGGTTCTCCCTTGCCTGATTCAATTACATAGAGTTGGCACTTTTCGAGTCGGACACGCGCTGGCATGTTAACTGTAGGTGCATCCATCTTTCTCCTTTTTTATTTTTTACTTTTTTCTTTTACCTTTTTATTTTTTTATATAAGTTATTTCGTACACAGTTTCACATTTTTGCTAATACATTATAATGTTAATTTATACATCTAAGTTCTTGAATATAACTTATATGTCTAACTTTACATCTAAGTAATTCATCAAGTTAT
>NW_027097212.1:0-10110 GCF_019320115.1 Miscanthus floridulus | reverse complement strand
TGGAAAAGGCTGATCATCAATTTTCATCTTACCATCAAACCTCAAATGTCCCTCTTGGATAGTTTTCTGGATTCATATTCTGAACACTCGGCAATCATTAATAGAATGAGAATTAGTGTTATGAAAACCACAATACTTTTTGTCTTTCACTCCTTTAGGACGTAGCATAGGATGTCCTTCTGGCAGCTTGATGCGCCCTTCCTTTATCAACAATGCAAAAAGTCTATCTGCCTTAGTAACATCAAAATCATAGGTTCCCTTTTGTTGTTTCAACCAGCGTTGACTAACTTGAGTGGGTTCCTTTGCCCAATTTAACTCAGCTGCAGCTATCTCATCTTCATCAATATACTCAGTCGCTTCATCCAGAAAGCCTTGATACACCTCATTAGTGGCATTGTTCTTCTGAAAGCGATTATCTCTCCTGAATCCTTGGGCTTGATTACTCATAGCTGCTAAACGCTGTGTAAGTTGGCCAAGATCATCAAACTCTAAATCGAACAATTTCTCCCTGATATTCGGCAACATTCCTGCTATAGCTATTCCAGGTAGTTGATCATCTGGTAAATTTAGAGAATAACACATATTCTTAGTCTCCCTAAATCTGCGAAGATACTCCAATGGTGTCTCATTTGTTCTCATCCTCAGACTCATGAGATCAACCAACTTCTTCTCATTGGTACCCGTATAGAAATATGAATGAAACTTCTGCTCTAGTTCTACCCACATACCAATGGAATGAGCTGGTAGAGACGTGAACCATGTGAAAGCTGGTCCTGTAAGAGACAAAGGAAAATATCGAATCCTCCAAGCTTCATCTGAAGCAGCTTCTCCAAGCTGCATTAGGTACCGACTGACGTGCTCTATGGTACTAGTATCATCTTGACCAGAAAACTTAGTCAAATCTGTTGGAGGCTTCACCCTTGGAGGCAATGCCACTCTGTTGTACCATTCTAGATAAGGAGACTTGTATGAATAGTATTGATTCTTTGGCTTCAAGCCGAACTGATTTTGCATCATATCAGCCATCCTGTGCATCAAGACATCAATGCCTGGATCCTGATTTCCTTATACTTGCACTCCAGAAGGCAATCCTGAAACACTTCTATACCCTGGATTTGGCACAGCATTGATAGCACTGTAATCAGTAAATTCTTGATACCCATCTCCATACATATTCTTCTGCAATCTGTTTGATGCTGGAGAAACTCTATAAGCTGAAGGTGGCACTTCTCCTGTGGTACCAAATGTCACCTGGCCATAGGTGGGATGTGATTGCTTTTCAGTGTGAGTCAATCCACCTATATTTGAAGGCGACGCTACTTCTTTTCCAACAGGCTTCTCTTGATGCTTTGGAACATTGAAAAGCGTCGGCCCACTGAGTGGTCCAACATTTTCTTCGAAGTATTTATCAACCATTGGGCCAAAAGTACTGATCATGATTGCCGGAAAGGTATTCAGAAAAGCTGTGTGATGGTTTGTCATGGTTTCTCCCATAGCTTTATAAACCAGGGCTGCCATCTTCTGAGCATCCTCCTCTTCAGTGTAATCAGTTTGATGCGGAAGAAGAACCCTTGGCATTGATTGCTTTTGAAATACTTTATTGCTCTTGTTTTTGGAAAAAGACATCAAGCATTTCCGTTGGTATTGCTCACATGCTTGTAGCACTAAATCCTTGTAATCATCTGGCAATTCTGCCATGCTTACATTCAGAACATGATCATTGTTGATCTCAGATGCCATCTTGAACTAGCAGATTGTCCCACCGGGCATGCCAAAAAGTGTGTTGACACAAAATGTGACGCACTGTGCCTCACACACAGCAAGCCGAAAAGCGTAGCTTCAATCGGGTTCCCGGGTGCTTCGTTATCCGGAAGCGTGCCAGTCAGTTTGACCTGAAAACTAACAAGGGATAAAACAATTAAATGTCAAACCGGAACATGTTGGGTAATACCAGACAGTTCCACATATACGGCCCTGAAGCCACTTACAACGACATACAGCTATAGAGAGCTGTCTGCCAATGAGTTCATAAACCGTTCAGCTAATCGTAAGATGAATACACGTTGAGACCTGATTGCCGAATACACATGCATGGGAAGACATATTTGAACAAGTGAAATTAATTATGAGTTAATGCATAACCAAGCTCGGCAGTTCAGCCGAATTGGGGTCCATAAAGAAGGAACGTGCAAATAAAAACGATTAAACTAATCTAAAACCTGCGTCTGCCGCACGACACCTGGTTTTGTTAAAGCTTAAACATGATTAACATGCATGAACCTGCAACATGTGACAACCTAGATTAAAATAATTCGGCCATTATGAGCACGCTATCTAGTTGCAAAGATATTATGAAAAAGCAATGATCGTTGAAACACGAATAAAACCACAAGAGAGAGAAGGCCGAACAATACCAATCTAGATTGGGCAGAAGTGTGTTACAAATATATATATATATATATAAAATATTCCGTAACATGCAACACTGGATAACTTAATGAATCTATTTAGATTTTGCCATATCTAAAAGAGCCGATAACTATCTTGCTTTTACTGAGCATATTGAGCAAACGCCTGCCGCACGGTATCTACTCATAAACAAAGCATAAGCAAAGACTTCTTGATTGTCAAACAAAGATCCGCCGCACGACCATTGAAAACAAACAAGACTACTTGCATCATGTCTAAATCCACCGCATGATACTAAACATGATAACAAGGTTGTCGGAACTTACGGAGGTCGACGGATCGATGACTCCTCTCGAAGAACTCGACGACACGACAAAAGGACTCGAAAGTTGGCACGGGGCCGGTTGTATTGATTTGGTTGTGAACACTTATTACAATGGTTGAGGGTCAATATTTATACCCTAGACAAAACACGAGTCCTAGAGGACTACGATTTACAAAGGAACCTCTAAATTAACTTGGAAACCCACGATTCCTTACCCTAAACTTTTAGAGTCCTTTACTATTACAACTTTCACCTTTTCGACCGGCCTTGCCTGCCATCTTTTGTTTTTCCCGAATGGAATCACCGCCTTCTGGAATAACCGACCGCAATGCATTTAGCCGACCGCTTGCCTTGTTTGCCGAATACCCTTCTTCCAGCATGTGGGTCTACCTGTCATCTTCCAGAATCGACCAAAATCCAGTGTTAACACAAGGTCTTTGAATAGTTTGTACTTAGGGTAACCCTAATGGACAAAGACTCCTATTCCTTCCGTGGATGCACCTCGGTACAATGTTCTTGTGTATGATTGTTTCTATCTTTTGTTTTTTGCTCTATAGGCGATACATATCGTATCGGCTTTTATTGCCTTTGAAGATTTTCATTTTTGAACTAGAGGCAATACCCTCCTGGTACCGGCTATTAGAGCCGAGAATGAATTGGCTACCAAGTGTTGACCAGACGCTAGGATAACGTCTCGCAGAACTTTCAATATAAAAGGTCAAATGAGTATTCAACCCAGATCAAGCATCCTATTAAGCGAAATAGAACTTCTCTTAAGAAATCCATTAACTCTAAGTCACATTTACACTTTAACTCAGCCTTCACATACGTCGGCCTAAACCCATCTCCAAGACTTAATACTCATTTTTCTTTGATCCAACGGCCGACGTGAAGCTGTGACTTTTCTACTAAAACAAACTCTTAGAGCCAATCGCTTACATCGGCTGTTGGCTTTCATTACTGATTTTAATGAAGCCTCCTTCCCATGTCTTGCTAGAAAAACACTCGAAATCTCCTAGTTCCCAAAAGACTGGATTAGCTATCGTGATGCTTACGGACTCATCAGCATGAACCAGTTCGACATCATCTCCATGCCATTAAATCAAACACTGATGCATGGTTGATGGTATGCAACAATTAGCATGAATCCAATCATGACCGAGGAGTAAACTGTATGATCCTTTCCCATCAATAATGAAGAATGTGGTGAGTAGAGTTTTACTCCCGATTGTTAGTTTGATGTTTATTGCTCCTCGGGTCTTAGACGTGTTACCTCCGAAGTCTCTGAGCATCATGTCAGTTTCCAACAGATCTTCTGGTCCTTTGCCAAGCTTACAAAAAGTAGTATAAGGTATAAGATTGACAGATGCACCTCCATCCACCAATATCTTGCTCATCGGCTTTCCATCAACAAAACCTTTCATATAAAACACCTTCAAGTGCCGATGTTTGACTGGTATGTCAAATATCGCTTGCTACATGACTGTTAACTTGGCAACCATCTCTTCATACTCTGACTCGTCAAAGTCTGAATAAACTTCCTGATCTACCGGAGCTCTGAATTCTGATGGTAATAGAAAAGCCATTTGGATATTAGCTGATGGTTGCCTCTTATCAGCTATCTGCTTGGTACACCATACTTGAGTTTTACCGAGTGCCTAAGCCTGTTCCATCTCTCTGTTCCTTAGGCGCTGCACCCTCCTCTTTTGGCTTCTCATCAAATCTCCTAGGCACCACTGGCCTTCCTGCCATGTGTATATACTTTCAGCGCCTTTCTCTTCATGATCAGCCTAGTTCTGTCCAATGACTCTTTTCCCCAACCGATCATGAACACTTTTGTTTTTTAAGCACCAATCCATGTTGTTATAATAATATGCATCTTGAGCATGGAAAGACCGGCGGTTGGTTCGAGATTGCCTATACTCCCGATATTGATTGCTGCATTCTGGATAGTCATGTCTGGTAGGTAACTTTAAACCTTCATTCCAGCAATGTCTAAAGAAGGGACAATTCTAATGTAATTCAACTTGTTCCCTTTCATACTTCTCTTCTTCTAATTGATGCTAGTATGCTTGATCTTTTAATCAATGCTGATAATCCTTTTCCTTCTGCCGCTGCCATTTATTCAACAGAATCCGAGATGTGACCCACGGCTTTGATGTCTCTGCTTTTGATATCTTCCCCTACTCATATTGGCTCTTTTGTTTGGCACGGTGTCTTCTAATCTCTTTGTACTCATCAGCCAATATTTGCATCTTGGGATCAACTGTTCCAGCTTCTTTTGATTTGGCTGATGTTAGAACCTTAGTATTTTCTTTGAACAGCCCAGCATCAACCATGTTTTGATCTCCTGGGAAAGGATTATCATCGACTTTCATCTTCCGAGGTGTATCGAATTTGAGCCTCCCTTGCTGAATAGCTCTCTGTATATGCTGCCTGAAGATTCTGCACTCATTAGTGGAATGAGAAGTAGCATTATGGAATTTGCAGAACTTCTTGTTCTTCAACTGATTAGGGGGCAACATGACATGACCATTAGGCAACTTGATCTACCCCTTCTCAAGCAAGAAATCGAAGAGCTTGTCCGATTTGGTAACATCAAAGTCATAACTCTCCTCAACTCCTCTTCTCTAAGGATTTGGCACCATCATTATCTTCTTGCCCCAATTCCATTCAGCTACAGCAACCTCTTCTTCTTCATCTTCATAGCTGTCATCGACTGAATATGGATCATAAGCTTTGGCCACTGAGGTGCTCTTCTAGAATTGTGTATCTCTACGTATGCTCTAGAATTGGCTATTAAGTGCTGCCACTCGTTTAGCCAATTGACCCAAGTTGTCAAATTCCTGTCCCAGCAGTTTCTTTTTCCATATTGGCAGCATTCCTTGGACGGCTAAAGCAGCTAACTGATCATCGGCCAAGCTCAATGAGAAACACAGATTCTTAGTCTCTTGGAATCTCTAAAGAAACTCAGTGCCCGATTCATTAGTCCTCTGTCTCATGGTTGTCAAATCGGTTATTTTCTTCTCTCCAGTCCTAGTGTAGAAATATGTATGAAACTTCTTCTCTAGGTTAGCCCAATTGGCAATGGAGTTGACTGGTAGTGACGAGAACCAAGTGAAGGCCGGCCCTGATAGGGACAAGGAGAAGAAACGAACTCGATGGATATCCTCAACTGATGCTTTGCCCAATTGTGTAAGATACCGACTGACATGTTCTATTGTACTTATACCGTCTTGACTAGGGAACTTGGTGAATTTTGGGAGCCTATAATTTATAGTAAGAGCAACCAAATCATACCACTCTGGATATGGTCGTTTGTATGAAAAGGTCAACTCTTTTGGCTTTAGGCTGAACTGATTCTTTATCATCTCGGTCACCTTCAGCAGCAACTCGTCAGCTTGCGGATTTAGATTTCTTGGTACTTGCTGACCCATCTATGGATTGAAATCCCACGTGCCTTGATATCCTGGATTTGGTATCATGTGGAGGGTGTTATAATCCATGCCATAATGATAGCCTTGTGGAATCTCAATCTATTGGATCCTTTACTGGCTTGCTGCTTGAAGTCTTTGATTATAGACATAAGGATCTATATCTCTACGGATCCTCTGAACAGATGGTGCTATCTTCTGAGCCAACAACAGTATGTGGCCTAATGTGCCAAAGTTGATCATCTGGTTCTGACTTTTCCCCACCAGCTGTAGCACATGTTGTATTGATGGTCCAGGATTGTACTGTATCTGATTCATGGTAGCACCTGGAGTTTGTTTAGATGAACCTTGAAGTGCCTGGACTTCACCATTACCAGCTGGTGCTACTTCTTGATGGCTGGTGCCGACTTGATTAGTCCCTTGGGTCAACGGATCTGGAATGTTGTAACAAGTCGATCCAACCTGACTAACTGGAATTCCATGAATCGCCTCTTTCATGGCGTTGTGAAATGCATCAACGAAAGCTTCATTGCGGCTTGACAGGGCATCATGAACAGATTTGTCTATGGCTTTCGTAAAGAAACACTTTTCTTCAGCTTTGACTGTATCTGTCTATCCATATAGTAGAACTCTTGGTAGTGAAAATTTTTGAATAATCGTGCTGTCAAGCGTTTTGGTGTAGGACAGCAAACACTTCTTCTGAAATTCTTCCGTAGCTTTGTTGATGGTATCCCTATCTTTGTCAGACAGGTCTTCATAATGTACCATAAGGATGTTATCATTGTTGTGAACCGCCATAACGATTGTGGTGTCCCACCGTGCATGCCAGAAATGTGTGTCGACACAGAATTTTGTCCCATGCCGAGGACACACGCAACAAGCTGGAAGGGTCCACTCGATGGAGCAGATCCACCTAGCTTCAGTATAGGGATGGTCGATCCTGCGCAATTCTCTCAAGGTGTGCTAGTTAATTTGACCCTGCAATTGACAAGGAGAGAAAGTTCATCAGTAATTAAGGGTGGAACTTGCCGGTGTTGCTAGACAGTTCTGAAAGTACGGCTATAAGAGCTGATATGGAAGGAAATCGGCTAAATAGCCGATCACAGTATATTCATGAGAATAAGTCAATTAGAGCCCATGGGGTCGTGTGAAGAAGAATCGGTTATCATTCAGAATAAATATCATTTAAGCAAACATTAATCAATGGCAATAAGATATCGATGATGATTGGTTTATACTGAGCCAATGATTACAAGTAACCGAACTCCTGTTTATATAAAGAAATAATTCAACACCGCTCAACCATCTAATAAAGATAAATCTAATGAACATGTTAGATCTCATCTATCGCCATGACCAGTGGGGCATGAGACAGAATCATGCAAGCCGTAGAAACAACAATAGACTCGACGATCCTAACTCATTACTAATAACAGTTGGGCATGAGGCAGAATCATGCAGGTCGTAATACAATAACAAGATCATGGGGCTAACACATCTTTCAACTTATCTCTACTTCAATGATCTCGTGATGTGAACTATTCATGAAAGCATTCGATATCGGCTAAACAGCCGATTCAGGCATAGCGCATAATTAAGGTCATGCCTTCTCAGGAACGGATCTACCAACTAACGATCCCCACTCCATGGTGCCAATAGTGGGTGAGAGGCAGAATCCCACAGGCCATGATGACGGGCCATGGAATGGTTCTCGCTAACCAATAGATCTACTCAAGATCGAACATGCCTTAACCGCACGCTATGCACGATTAAGATTGATATAAATCAGCCAATAAAAACATAACTCATCGTTTAAGATATAGATTAGATCAGTTTAAGATTAGCAAATGATGGGTTAAATAAGATATAAGGCCGAGCTGGATCAATCTCAATCGGGCAGAGTGATATTGCTATAATTAGATAAACAATGAAAGCAATAAGCAATATCGATAACTTAATGAATCTACCAAAGACTGCCATTCAAAGGTAGAGCCGATAACTTGACCTCGATCTAATTCAAGCAGTGGGGTGTGAGGTAGAATCACACAGGCCATACTTGAATTAGGCAAGAGTCGATAACGAGCTTATACCAGAGTTGCAGTGGGGGTCGACCGGATCGATGCAGCCATACGAACAGAGGTATAAACTATGACGGTACTTACAACAAGCAGTGGAGGTCGACCGGATCGATGCAGCCGTACTTGCTGAAGAACTCACCGAGATCTACTCTACTCCTACTCCTAAGGGGTGACCGGAGCCAAAAAAAGTAATTGACTTGTATTTGATTGATTGGTTCCTACAATAGCCAGGGTTTGGTATTTATACCCGAAGCCTAAACATGAATCTTATTTGAGCACGATTTGTTATAGACTTTGGCATAAAAATGAAAATATTCCTAATTTAAGATAACTTGGACTCTAATCTTTCCCTTTTTGTGGAGTCCAACATGTTTTCGTTCTGGCGTTGACCGTAGCCTTGTCGTTATCTGCTGGCGCTGTCCGAAGAAAACCGATTCCTAGATTTCGAGTCTGAATCAGCTGTTTCTAATTCGCCCGTAGCTGATCCTTTGATGATACGATTCTAGGAGCTTCTGGGTCTCTGTGACTCTCCTTCCAAATTTTGGTGTAAACAACTGTATTATTACACTAACGGGGGAATTGCCAAATCAAGCAACAATAGTGTCGGGACCAATACTAGGGTATCCAAAGAGAAGAAGCTAGTGACCATTGACATTGAGTCATCCATGTGATCAAGAGCGTGACTACACCTCTTGTTGGGCTCCGCCTTGTCCGGCCACCGAGGCTAGGGGCTCCGCCTCGTCTGACCCCTGAGGGTTGGCTCTGCCTCGGTGGACGCTACGGCCGCGGGCTCTGCCTCGCCCGACCCTCAAGGATTGGCACCACCTCAGCTGACTCCTGAGGGTTGACTCAGCCTCGTCCAACCCCCGAGGGTTGGCTCCACCTCGCCCGATGTTCGAGGGCTGGCTCCGCCTCGCTCGACCTCTGAGGGTTGGCTCCGCCTCGCCCGATGTCCGAGGGCTGGCTCTGCCTCGCCCGACGTCTGAGGGCCAGCTCCGTCTCGCCCAACCTCCGAGGGTTGGCTCCGCCTCGTCTGACGTCCGAGGGCTGGCTCTACCTCGCTCGACGTCTAAGGGCCGACTCCGCCTTGCCTGACCTCCGAGGGTTGGCTCTGCCTCGCTCGACATCTGAGGGCTGGCTCCGCCTCGCTCGACGTCTAAGGGTCGACTCTGCCTCGACCAACATCTGAGCGTTGGCTCCGCCTCGCCCAATCCCTCGGGCACGAATCTTTACGGAAGCTCACGACAACCACTACGGTACATAAGGTGTGACCATGGTCAAACTTCTAGCATCGTGCAGGGAGCGATCACATCTCAGCATGACCCGTCCCCGCAACATGTCATTCTAGGGAACTCGCATCACCTATAGTGACGGACGCGCGGTCACTATGCTGCCTACTCCCTATATGGCCGTTGATCAGCACGCTGGTTCGTCGCGCCACCCGCTGGGGTGGAGTGGGACGTGATGACCCACTGACAATGCTAGGGCATGGCATTGTTAGCGAACAGGCACCCGGCGTGGCCCTGTCATGGTCAGCGGACATGCGCCCGGTGTGGGGCTGTCCCTGTCACTGTCTGCTATGTTAGCGGGGCCTGCACGGAGGAAAAGAAAGACCCGATGACCCTGAAGGACTTCCTTTGCCTCTTGTTTCTCTTTTTTCTCCCATCTGTAACCCATGCTCTCCCTTGGCCTATAAAAGGGAAAGCATGGCACCCCACTAAGGGGCATCGATTCACGACATCGCACATCACACTGCATCACAGCAGAACCACTAGCATCGAACCTCGAACCCATAGCTGGGCAATAACCGAGCTCTCGGCACCCATTCGATCTTTCCATCAGAGATTTGGGACCTGTCCCTTTC
>NW_027097211.1:0-60000 GCF_019320115.1 Miscanthus floridulus | reverse complement strand
TAGAGTAGCAAGGTTGAGAGCTCTTAGTGAGTAATTACATAGCATGTTTGTGTGCCTAAGTAATCATTGCAACTAGAATTGTTGGATAGGTGGCTTGCAACCCTTGTAGAGCTAGAGCAAGTTTGCATTACGCTATTTGTCATACTAATCAAATTGCTCTAGTTGATTTGTAGATTTTTAAATAGGCTATTCACCCCCCCTCTAGCCATATTAGGACCTTTCAACTGCCCAGACCACTGTCGTGCTCGGGGACTGCCCCGACCACTGTTGTGCTCGGGGACTGTCCCGACCACTGCTCGGAGATCGTTCTCCTTGGCTACATGTGATTTGTACTCACATATAGTTGAGAGACTTTTATTTAGACCTTGCTACAAGGCTCATACTTCACCTTCCAGCAAGCTTGGGGACTACATCGGTACGATGCACCTACCGGTGCATCTCGTATTGCTTGAACGGTAATTGGGTTCTCAACTTAACTGGGAATTCTTTTTAGACCCTGGCACCACGTGCCTACGTCACCTACTACCAGGCTCAGGGACTAAGTGGGCACACTTCACCTTGCGGTGAATGTGTTTGTTTTTCGACCCCTACACCTCTGATGATCAAGGACGCTATGCTTCAAGACGCACTTACATTTCTTTTCAGAAATACAAGTGGGCACACTTCCCAGGATAGAAATCTTTTTCTTTTTTCTTAAGAGCACCATACATTCTTCGGACAACCTACTTCTCCGGTGACAACGGTGGTCAGAGATGTTAAGGACTCAAGCCTTACTTGTCGGAGAAGGTTAAAATGGCATGTCGTAGCATAATACATGGTGCTCGGGGACTAGCTATGGGGGTATTAACCCCTATACCCCTACCGCTAAGCTTGGGCCAGCCCGAATCGGTGGGTCCGGTCCACCAAAAGATGACGCATGGCCCGGCCGACCTGTTTGGAGTCCCACACAAGGAGTCAAGGCAGATTTGGCGATCAGGCAAGATCCTGGTCGGTTAGAATAGGAATCCTTATCCGACCACGTATGACAATTGTAACTGGCTAGGATTAGTTTCCAGATCTGTAACCTTGCCCCCCGGACTATATAAGGTGGGCAGAGGACCCCTCTAAAAAACATCTCTCATTGACATACAGTAATACAAATCAGACGTAGGATGTAGGTATTACGCCTTCTTGGCGGCCGAACCTGGATAAAACCTTGTGTCTGTCTTGCGTCACCGTCTTGTTTGTGGCTTGCGCATCTATCTGCCAACAATCTACTACCTTGGGCATATCCCTAGGTAGACTGCCGACCATATTTCATCGACAGTGATGATGACAAGACCACCAAGAAGAAGGCATTTACAAGCATTGCAATCAATGAGAAGCCTTCTCTCTTCGAATCTTCATCATGCTTCATGGCTAAGGCCACTAAGGTACAAAATAGTGATGATGAAAGCGATGAAGAATGTGAAAATAAAAATGAAAATAACCATGATAGTGATAATGATGATGATGAACCCACCAAAGATGAATTATTTGACATGCTAGAGGATGCTAGAGAACACTTTAACATCAAGAGAAGGGAATGCAAAAGCTTGCGTAAGGAACTAAAAGCCCTTAAGCAAGCCTTTGATGAGCTCAATGCATCTCATGAGAGGCTAGAGGAAGCCAATGAGAAGCTTGGCAAAGCTCACAAAAATCTTGAAAAAAGCTCATTCCTCTTTGCTTGATGAACAAAATAAAAAGAAGCATGTTGAAACTTACAATGTAGGTTTAACATGTGATATAATTGATGAATCACTATCTATGCCTATCATTGTTGCTTCTACTAACCCTTCTTGTAGCACTTCCACTTCTACCTCATCTAGTAGTGATGATCTCACTTGTGATGCCTCACTAGTGCTTGAGAATGAGAACCTCAAGAAGGAGGTCAATAAGCTCACTCACACCTTGGCTAAGGCTTATGGTGGTGAGGACCGCTTGCTTATGTGCTTGGGTAGCCAAAGATCTTCTCTCTATAAAGAGAGATTAGGCTATACCCCTAAGAAAGGCAAGGCAGCCTTTGCTCCTCATAAGACTAGTTTTGTGAAGAACAATGGTCAGTTTTGCAATAGTTGCAAGCAAGTGGGTCATAAAGAGCAAGAATGCAACAACAAGAGCAAAAATGCTAATGTATCCTTCATAAAGCTTGATTCATGCTATATGCTTACTAAGGATACAAATGGTGTGAAGGCTAAGTTCATTGGTAAACCATGGATGGGCTCAAAGAAGAAAGCCATTTGGGTACCAAAGAGCTTAGCGACTAACCTTCAAGGACCAAGCAAGTTTGGGTACCTAAAAAGAATTGATCTTCTCTTGTAGGTTAATTACAAAGCCGGAGGAAGGCATTGGATTTTTTATAGTGGGTGCACTCAACACATGACTGGTGATGCAAGAATGTTCAACCCAATCAACACAATGGCAATGATGGTTATGATAGTATCACATTTGGTGATAATGGCAAAGGCAAGGTCAAAGGGCTTGGTAAGATTGTAATATCAAATGACATGAGCATATCCAATATGTTGCTAGTAGAGAGCTTGAACTTTAATTTGCTATCCGTGGCACAATTGTGTGATCTTGGATTCAAATGCATATTTGAGGTAGATGATGTAGAAATCATAAGTGTAGATGGCTCTAATTTGATCTTCAAAGGTTTTATATATGAGAATCTATACTTGGTTGATTTCAATGCTAGTGAAGCTAGATTATCTACATGCTTGTTCACTAAGTCTAGCATGGGTTGGTTATGGCATAGAAGGCTTGGTCATGTTGGAATGAAACAATTGAATACATTGGTTAAGCATGACTTAGTTAAAGGCTTAAAAGATGTTGTGTTTGAAAAGGATAAGCTTTGTAGCTCTTGTCAAACTAGCAAATAAGTTGGAAACACCCATCCTAAGAAAAGCATGATGAGCACTAGTAAAGCATTTGAGTTATTGCACATAGATTTGTTTGGGACAACACAATACACTAGTATCGGTGGAAACAAATATGGCTTTGTAATAGTGGATGACTACATAAGATACACATGGGTATTCTTTCTAGTGGACAAAAGTGATGTGTTTGCAACATTCAAATCATTTGTCAAGGGCATTCACAATGAGTTTGAAACAACCATCAAGAGAGTTAGAAGTGACAATGGTAGTGAGTTTAAGAATACTAGAATTGATGAGTTGTGTGATAAATTTAGAATTAGACATCAATTCTCGTCCAAGTACACACCTCAATCAAATGGCCTTGTTGAGAGGAAGAATAGAACACTTATAGATATGGCAAGGTCTATGCTTAGTGAGTATAATGAGAGTCAATCTTTTTGGGCCGAAGCTATCAACACGGCTTGCTATTGTAGTAACCACATCTATTGTCACCGATTAAAAGAAAAGACACCATATGAGCTCTTGAATGGTAGAAAGCCCAACATTGCATATTTTTAGGTCTTTGGTTGCAAATGCTATATCTTGAAGAAAGGTACAAGATTGGGCAAGTTTGACAAGAAGTGTGATAAAGGATTCCTACTTGGCTATTCCACTACAAGCAAAGCATATAGAGTTTGGAATTTGGATAGTGGTACTCTTGAGGAAGTTCATGATGTTGAATTTAATGAAACCAAGGGTTTACAAGTAGAGAATGAGATCTTGGAAGATGTTAGAGGCATTCAACTTTCAAATGCCATGAAGAACATGGATATTGATAAATTGAGGCCTAGGCAAGTGAATGATGATGAAGATGATCAAGTGCAAATGCTCTCTAACTCAAATGTGCAAGATGATAAAAATCAAGTTAGTGCAAGTGGCTCTCATGACAATGAACAAGATCAAGTGGCTAGTTGATAAGCTCTTTAGTGTAGCTAGTTGTGAGAGCTTGCTTGGTTGGTTGGTGTGGCTCTTTAGTTAGCCTTTGAGAGCACACTAACATAGGGTAGTGTCATAGCTTTTGTGTGAATAGACGCTATCTAAACTAGAATTGTGGTAGGTGGCTTGCATTTTGAGTAGGCTAGCGCAACACTAACTTCATCTCATAATTGTCTAACATTTTTGTTAAGTGTTGTTGTACAAATTTTTATTAGGCTATTCATCCCCCTCTAGCCATTAGGACCTTTTATGGGGTCCATATGTCTCGACGGTGTGCTGCTTCGCCAAGCCTTTCTGTACGTCACATCGTACCTAACGAATCTAGATATGGACTGTTGTAAAGAAGACACCGAGATGTCGTTGTTGTCATCAACGAGCCCCAATATACAATGGGCAAGGTAATGTGTAGTGAGTTGCTGATGATTTTCCTTCCCCCTATTGTCTAGGTAAGTGTGGGGTTCAACAACTTTAGTTATCCTCCACTTGCCATCACTCTGTCTCCTACGTGCATTTAACCTCCACAGACAACCGTTTTTGCATATCAAGTGGTACCTCAACTCCTGGTCCGAATGAGTGATGGTGTATGGTCTATGGTGGTACATAGCATAGTCCCAAAGGAAGAGTTTCATCTCTGACATTGTGTTGAATATCATCCCCTTCCTAAGGGTTTCTGTCTCATGGTTATACAATGAATTCCTACACATCTAGAGACCGGTATCACAAACTGCCATATCCGTCATGCTGACATCCCTATAGTTTAGAACGCCCCTGAAAGGTACTTTCTTGGACCTTAGTTGCTCAAGCTCAGTCGCTGTGTAAGGTGGTGGTGGAACATACTGCTGCGCTTTGCTAATTCTAGCCCATGAATCATAGGGGATATCATCTGTAGTCAAATCTGTGACTAGTCTACCCTGAGCATGGACACCTTGCAAAACCTCAGTTGGTACTGGTAATAGCATAGTATGTACTAGTACTAGCATGACATCAGCCGTTGTTGCCATAGCATCTGTACCTCCTTGGTTATCATCAGAATCGTCTGAATCACTGCTAACTATATCACCGATCCTATCCTCCTCCTGCTCCTCTTCCCATTCGAACTCATTCACATCGAAGTCATTGCTTATACAACCTACTGTAGTTGAATGAAACTGCTCCTGCGTCAACTGACCGTCCAAATCCATGTTATCCTAAGATGCTTCCCCTTCGACCCCTAATTCTTTTTCATTGCCTCCGAAACCATCACTGGACAGGCCGTCCTGAACACCATGCATCATGTACCCATTCTCCACCACCACCTCAGCCATGGGCACATTGGAACCTTAGAGAACCCTAGCGTAGCGGGACCAGTGAGTAGGGTCGCGCAATGGCATGAGGGCATAGTGTGCCCTAGTCTTCCCAGTATCAAACCTCCCCTTTAGTATGAAATCACCGCCAAACTTTATATTCAAACGGACACAAAGGTCGTTGAAGCTAGGAGGTTCATCAAACCATTCCAATTCTTCTTCCATATCCTCAAACATACCATCCTCTCTCCTAACATTTCCTTCGTACAAAACTCTAACACAACAATCCATCTGCAGAAGCATTTTAAGAAACTTCATTAAGTTGTCAAAATCATCATACGTAATGTCCATACTAACATTAATATATTTTCTAACTATAACTATACTAACTAATCAAATATTAACATCTATACAAGACATACTATAAATATACTAACTAAACTACCTAACTTTACTACCGATACTAACTTATTATATTACGTATACTAACTTAACTAACTAACTTTACTAACTATACTAATTATACTTTAATAATTTTACTAACTTTATTAACTATGCTAACTATATTAGTGGAGTACCTTGTTGCAGCGCGCAAGACCGGGCCAGGAGGCGCGGGCGCAGGACCGCCGCCGTGCGTGACCGGAGGGGGAGGCGCGCCGACGTGCGGGCGAGGCGGCCACACCCGGTGGCTGGCGGCCTGGCCGCCTGGCTGCCTAGTTGGCATGGGCGGGCTGGCTGGCGTGGGCTCACGCGGCCATGGCAGACGGCGTGCCCCGCGGCGGGCAGGCGCGGCTGAAGGCAGGCGGGTAGGCGCGGGCGAAGGCAGGGGTGGGCGGTAGACCGCTTTGCTGCTCGGCCAGCGGGACTGGCCACGGCGAAGGTTATACCCGGCTCTACCGTGCCATGGATCAAGGCGCGGCACTGCCACGCCAAGATCGGTGGCGCCGCAGAGCCCTGCCACGTCAGCGGCCAGCGTTTCTGGTCGCCGCCACGTCAGTCCTCTGCCGCGCCACCATGCATGGCGCGGCAGAGGCATTTGGCCACGCCAGGGCGATAGGCGCTGCCAAAAGTGTTAGTTTAAAAAAACCTGTTAGATTTAAAATTAAGTTCAAAAAAATGTTAAAATTAAAAAAAATTCTCGATCCCGATGATTCCGGATAGAAACTGGGACATCCTCTGCGTGGCCCACCTGTCAGATTGGACTTCATAAGAAGTCAGTCTGGGCGTTCGATTTTAACCGACAATTCGGTTCGGTTAATTCGGTTATTTAAAACTTCGGTTTTCAGACTTCAGCCCCCGATCAGTTCTCTAGAAAATAGGAAACCGCATAATTCGGTTTCGATTTTTTCTATTCGGTTTTCGATTTTAACCGAAATAACCGAAACTCCATAAAACAAGCTTACAAGTAGCAAGCTTACATAAATTCAAGCACTCCAGAAAACAAGCTTACAAGCCTCAAGTGATATATTAGTACAGTGTATGAATTCAACAAATCAACAAGCTTACATAAATTCAACAAATCAACAAGCTTACAAGCCTCAAGACAATAGTATAGAATAGAATTACATAGATTCAAGAGTTCTTCATTATTCAAATAGAGAAGTAGCCGTAGGCCAGCAGCATCATCATATGCCAGGATCCATTCCATACACCAAGACACCAAGTGGGGAGACAAGTACTGGACAGAATCACATTTGAAGTACTACAAGCATCATATGACTGGAGCATCAGCAGTCCACAGTCCTGCAGCCATCAAGTGATCTCAGTTAGTGAATGTGAATCTCAGCAGTCCAAGAAATATTAAACAGATGAATGTACTTATGTACAAAACCTGCAATATAAATTTACCTTTTACCAGGTGATCAGGACTCAGTAGCTGTAGTAGCTTCCTTAGAAATGGACAGGCCACCAAGTTCTAAAATAAATAAAGAATAGATGATCTAAGTTAGTACAGTGTATGAATCATGAAGCACATTAGAAGCAACTAATAATTTAATATGTTACCTTCCTCAAGCAAAAACATTTGTTCGCTATCCTCTTCAACACTAACATAGTTTCCTCCACGAAGCCAATCATTTACACAAACGAGGCCCTCAACCATTTTTAGGGTTAGTGAGGTCCTAAAGTCATCAAGAGTTTAGCCACCAGCACTGAAGGCTGACTCAGAGGCAACTGAGGTGATAGGAATCGCCAACAGATCACGGGCCATTCTAGATAATATTGGGAATCTTGTTGAATTAGCCTTCCACCACTTTAGAATGTCAAATCCTTTTGTGTCTGGCTCATTATCTTCTGATAGATACTTGTCTACCTTAGATTTGACAGTTCCACCCTCACTGTTAATCTGCTCAGTAATTACTGACATCCACCTACTCACTCTTGTGCTGGTTTCAGCTGATTCAGATTCAGTAGGTTGTGGTGCCTTATCTTTTGGGGCATACATTTCCTTGTACTCTTCAAACAAAGCACAAAAATAAGTGTTCACTGTATCCCACAGCTTTTCTCCTATTGTATCCCCAAACATTACCTTAATTCCCATTCTAATGCATTTTGAAAGTTTGTATCTAGGATCAATAGCAACACAGAAGAAAACAATGAAGTTGAGCAGCTGATCCCCCTTATCTTTCTCTCCTCTCTTCTCTCTGTCTCCCAACCTCTCACCATACTTATCTCCCCAGTACTTGTAGTACTTCACTAACATTCTCATACCCATTTCCTTACATAGGTTGTCTTCACTATGACACCATTCTCTCAGCAGAAGTAATACATCAGCAATCTCATGAAAATAAGTGTGAGATGTTGGACGACTTTGTACAGAAACACGGAGAGTGAGGTCATAAAAGTGTTCAAGAAACTCAGCCATCTTCCTAGCCTTATCCCAATCTGTTTTTGTTGGTACCCCTGTACCATTCTCTCCTTCTAATTCTAATTTGTAGTATGGGTCTTCATCACTATATCTTTCAAATGCTTTTTGGTACTTCTGTGCAGCATTTAACATAAGGTAGGTTGAGTTCCATCTAGTGCAAATATCTAAGTTAAGAAATGCTTTGCTCTGTACCTTGGCTAACTCGGCACATTTCTTAAATTTTACCAACCTAGATGTTCCACACCTGATAAACTTAACAGCAGCACGGACACGCTGAATTGATATATCAATTTCCTTCAACCCATCACCTACTATTAGGTTGATAATGTGAGCAGCACATCGCATATGCACGTACTCTCCTTCAGCAAAACAACCTTTTGACTCATTCAAGATCCGCCTCACATACTTAATTATGTTATTGTTTGCACTAGCATTGTCTACTGTTATTGTGAAAACCTAGTCAATGCCCCACTCAGCCAAACAATTCTCTAATGATTTCCCAATGTCCTCCCCTCTATGGCCCTTAATCAAGAAAAAACCAATAATTTTCTTCCTTAGGTTCCAGTCATTGTCAATAAAATGGGCTGTAACACACATGTAGTTTTGGCTATTCTTTGCAATCCATGTGTCAGTTGTGAGGCAAACTCTTTCACAATTTTCCTTAAAAATTTCTTAAGCTTTTCTTTCTCATCTTCATATACTTTAACACAAGCTCTAGTGATTGTTCTTCTAGATGGCAGAATAAACCGTGGACATGCTTCTGCCATTAATTTCCTAAGACCAGAACGTTCAGATAACATAAATGGTTGTTCATCTTTAATTATCATCTCAGCAAAAATCCTTCTAAGTTTATCAGGATCAAATTTCCAAGTGGTTACAATACCCATACTACTAGTGCCAGCACATGGTGTCAGTTGCAAAGTTGCTTGATTATCAACTACTGGTTTGTTTGGATTCTTTTTGCAAATCTTCAGATGAGCTTTCAAGGACGACGTACCATTTGTTCTTGAGCCACAATGAAACAGCTTTTGACACCACTTGCACTTGGCTCTCTCTTCCCCATTATCAAGTTTGACCTTGCTGAAACTATCCCATACATCAGATCTTAGAGCCATGGGTTTCCTTTTCCTGGATTCTTCATCCGCTTTCTCTCCATCCTTGCTCTCCTGCTGCTCCTTGCTTGCATCTACCACTCCAGTCGTTGACGCTCCAGCTTCAGTTTCTTGAGTTTGAGTCTGATTAATCTCACAAGCAACAGTTTCATCTGTATCCCCCATCTAGAAACGAAATGTTTCAAATCAGGAATTAACAACAGCAAGGAGAAGAGGAGAAGACCAGAAGAAGAATTGAAGCTCGATCTAAACTTACATTGGAGGACTGCTCCGTCCGCGCCGCCGTTGTCTTGGTCGGAGAACTTCACGAGGGTGTTGCCGGGCGCCTGGCCGCCTGCCGCGCCTCCTCCCTGGTCCATGCGAGGCTGCGACTGCGCTCTCAGCCTTCCGCCTCCTGCCTCCCTTCTCCTCGCCGGCTCGCCGTGACTTGCTCCAGTCGCCCGCCGGTCGCCACTCGACGATTTAGGGTTAGGGAAGGGAATGGCAAGCGTCCGAGAGAGCGGGATGAGCGGCTGTGGCGCTGCCTCTCTGCGCGCTGAGCTGCGGGATGGCCGGATGGGGGTTTCCTTTGCGTCTTGATGGGCCGTCGAACTATGGGCCGTGAGGGACTGAGGGCGTGACCGCATGAGGCGACGGTCGATGACTCGACGGGGGTGTTTCCAGTTTTCTGGTCTGCAGCATGCACTTCGGTTTGTTCGGTTCCTCAGTTCGGTTTGAGTAGAAAGCCGAAGCCGAAGCCGAACACCGAACAGTGCAAAACCATAAACCGAACCGACAAAAAAAAAACCGAACAAACCGATATTTCGGTTTGGTGCGGTTCGGTTTGCGGGTAAAAAGTGCCAATAAGAAGAAGAGTCTCGCCTCGCGACTCCAACCAAAACCCCAGCTCCATCCATCCCACCCGGCGCCGCCGCACTCCTCTACACGCGCCGCCGCCACAACCACCACAGCGCGCAGGAATCCCTGCCTAATCCCTCGTTCTCGCAGACGGTTCCCGGCGTCCTATGTAAGAGAAGATGGCGCTGGCAATCTCCATGGAGGGCATCGAGGCGCGGGCGCGGGAGCTCGGGGTGGACCTCTCCGCTGTCGATCTGGATTCCATTGTCCTCCCGGCCGGCGAGGACTTCGGCATCCTCAGGTAGACGCGCGCCCCGCCTCATGTCGGGTCCCAATCAGTGACAGGCACCATCTTAGCGCGCTTAGTATGTGGTGGCCTTGGTTGCCCTAATTCTGCTTTTCCCAGATGCGAGCGTGTACGGTGGGATTTTGTAGGTTTCGTGCAATATTAGTGTGTTCTGTTGTAGGTCCCGGCAGCAGCTGATCTGCAGAGCAGATTTGAGCGATTTTTTTTTTTTTTTTGGCTTCCGTCGGGACTGACAGTCCTCTGTTCCGGTTGGACTGGTACATAGTTTTGTGGTTGCGAAAGACGTTTTTAGATTTTTGTGTTTGAGCGTCCATCTGACGCCTATTTATACACTTGTTAGTCTGGCAAATCCTAAAAGAATCTGATATCCTATAAAACCGTGTAGTGTTGATTTGCTGTTTGCAGCAGCAAGCATTTATGCAGGTTTGTGCCGAATTGTTGATTCTCTCCTTTAATATGCTGCTAGTATATTGTTATGGCTACTCATTTTGTGCACTACGCGAAGGTTAATCAGGTGCAGTAATACCAATCTTGCATAGACAGTACCTTCGCTTGCCACCACGATGAGAATGTAAATCTTTAGTGCTCTGAGAGATGCATTTAGTATGAATGACTTTCTGGGTTATAGTATCCTTGATTTATTTTCAGTGTTGCTTATTGCTATTTGCTTATAATATTCTTACAATTTGCAGTGATGACGAGGAGGTACTCCGTAGTGAGGATCCTCCAGAACTTGAAATGGGTTTATCCAACATTATTGTAGTGGACAATCTGCCAGTTGTTCCTCCAGAAAAGTTTGAGAAGCTTGAGAATGTCATACGCAAGATCTACAGCCAAATTGGTGTGATAAAAGAAAATGGTCTATGGATGCCTGTAAACCCAGAGACAAAGAAGACATATGGCTACTGTTTCATTGAGTATAATACCCCTCAGGTAGTTTACTTGCTTGCTGCGTTTTCCTTAGTTCTTACCTGCACAATGAAGCAATGACCGATGGCTTGATTATGTTATCTTTTCAATTCATCACTGGCCGGCCGTTGCCACCATTCTTGTAGTTTGAGTGATGCCTTAGTGTTGGACGTTCTATCTAAAACATGCAATCATATGCTTTTGGAACGCTGTACAAACACAGATCTATGAAAATGTTTTGATAATTTGAACTTCATTATTTGTAGTCCACCGTGTTTGCTTTTGCCTCCTTCAATCATTTTGAATTCCATTAAATTATGCATCCTGTTCGACGGTTGACGCAGAAATAGGTCTCCTTTACTTATTGCCAGTTAGTTTATATGTAACTTTGTTTTTTACCAGGAAGCTGAGCTGGCTAGGGAAAAAACCAATGGGTACAAACTCGACAAGTCTCACATCTTCGCAGTTAATTTGCTTGATGATTTCGAGAAGTACATGAAAGTTCCTGACACATGGACCCCCGCTGAAATTAAGCCATACACTGCTGGAGTAAGTTTTTTCCTTTACTCCCTGGATGGCTACTTCTGTTTAGTGCTCAATTTTTTTGAAGCAGCTAAGTTTGTCGTGCAACACTGCTTAATATCTTGATACTGCATCTCAGGAAAACCTTCTGAAGTGGCTAACTGATGAAAAGGCCCGAGACCAATTTGTCATTCGTGCTGGCACACTAACTGAAGTTTATTGGAATGATGCAAGAAAGCTAGCACCTGAGCTTGTGTTTCAAAAGCAGGTACTTCATTTTCTTGAACTTGTTGCTACAATTGATTAAAGGTTAAGTTCAGCCTGCTACTTCAGTTAGTAGAATAAAATCCATATAGGTACTTATCCTTCTGTTTTACTCTGTTTTCTTTCCAGTACTGGACAGATAGTTTCATTCAGTGGTCCTCTCTGGGAACGTACTTGGCGACGGTTCATAGGCAGGGATCGCAGGTGTGGGGTGGTGAAAATGGCTTTGAGCGTCTGATGCGTTTTGCTCATCCCATGGTACTGGTTTTCACCATGCTGAATTGTATCCAATGTTTGAATGTTTAATGTTCTAGCTGACAGTGGGTTGTAACAGGTGAAACTGATTGACTTCTCTCCTGGCGAGAGATATTTGGTCACATACAGCAGCCATGAGCCCAGCAACCCTAGAGACACACATGTAAGATATTGTCACATTTATACTCTGCTCATAGCTTTTCTTTCTTCTTTCTTATAAGAAATAGCTTTTCCTTTCTGACAAACCATTATTAATTTTGTAGAGGGTTGTCCTGAATATCTTTGATGTAAGGACTGGGAAGGTGATGCGAGACTTTAAGGGAAGTGCCGATGATTATACTACTGGCGGGAATGTTGGGGTTTCTGGTGTTTCATGGCCTATTTTCAGGTGAAAGCACAAGTGTTTTGTTTGTTAATTGCTGCATAAATGTTTTCATAAGTTTGTCCCAGTTGGATGCTTACTATATTTTTACATTTTCAAAGGTGGGGTGGTGGAAAGGACGACAAATATTTTGCGAGGCTTGGGAAGAATATAATATCTGTCTATGAAACCAATACATTCTCCCTTCTTGATAAAAAGTCTTTGAAGGTAGAAAATGTAGTGGACTTCAGCTGGTCTCCCACTGATCCTATCATATCTCTGTTCGTGCCTGAAATGGGTGGTGGAAATCAGCCTGCTAGGGTGAGCATAAATTTGTGGAACAGATACCTCTTATAACATGTTTATTCAATATTTAATGATGAAGGCTAAAATTGATCTTTCTATCGAAAGGTGAGTCTAGTGCAAATCCCTGGCAAAGAGGAGCTGCGACAGAAAAACCTTTTCAGTGTCAGTGATTGCAAAATGTATTGGCAGAACAGTGGAGAATATCTTGCTGTTCAAGTTGATAGGTACACAAAAACAAAAAAGAGCACCTACACTGGGTTTGAGCTATTTAGAATTAAGGAGAGGGATATCCCAATTGAGGTCCTTGAACTCGAGAACAAGAATGACAAGATCATTGCATTTGCATGGGAACCTAAAGGACATCGCTTTGCTATCATTCATGGTGATGGCCCTAGGCCTGATGTTAGCTTCTACACCATGCGAACAGCCAATAACACTAACCGTGTGTCCAAGCTCACAACCCTCAAGGCCAAGCAAGCTAATGCATTGTACTGGTCTCCTGCTGGGCGCTTCATTGTTCTTGCTGGACTGAAGGGTTTCAACGGACAGCTGGAATTCTACAATGTTGATGAACTAGAGACAATGGCAACAGGAGAGCATTTTATGGCAACGGATATCATGTGGGATCCAACTGGGAGGTGAGCTAGTCACTGGTTTTAGAAATTTCCTGATTCCACTTACTGACATTGGTATTACATAATATAGCTAAAAATACCTAATCAAGTTGACACTTGCAGATCACCCTCATTTTAAATTCCATGCACCTTTGTATGCATAAAGTTGTATATTTCTAAATTTTGGCCACACAGTCGGTAGTGATACTCTGTCTTTGGTACCCATAGCCCTAATAAGTTAAATGTACTGGAATAATTTTGCAACTCCTTTTGTTCAGATATCTCGCGACTGCAGTTACCTCAGTTCATGAAATGGAGAATGGCTTTCAAATATGGTCCTTTAATGGCAAGCATCTTTACAAGGTGTCAAAGGATCATTTCTATCAGGTAAATGTTCAATCACTCTCCTTTTTTATGCAGTTCAATGATATACAATTTTCTTATGTGGCAATGTATCTTTTGCATGGACGGTACAGTTCATATGGCGCCCGAGACCACCCTCACTACTGACCCCCGAGAAGGAAGAAGAGATCTCAAGGAACCTGAAGAAGTACAGCAAGAAGTACGAACAAGAGGACCAGGACGCGTTCAACCAGTTGAGCGAGCAGGACAGGAAGAGGCGGACACAGCTTCAGGAAGAATGGGACTCATGGGTTGCCAAGTGGAAGCAGATGCATGAGGAGGAGCGCGCTTACAGGATGGAGCTCAGGGATGGGGAGGCCAGTGACGAGGAGGAAGAGTACGAGGCCAAGGAAGTTGAGGTGGAGGAAGTCGTTGATGTCCGTCAAGAAGTTATTGCATTCGACCTAGATCAGGAGTGAAAAGGCTTGTGATAGAATCTGGTTGAGTTGAGTTCTTTTTTGTTGTGTTAAAGGTCATTGGGGTCGCATTGCATAATAGGCTCTAGTGATCAAGTGCACAATTTGCTGATCATTTTACTGCTTTGTACACTTCTGCTTGAATTGTCCAATCATGTATTCAGATATCAAATTTTGCTGCTGGATTACTAATCTGTCTGGTTCTGCAAAATTTAGACACTGCATTGACCATCCATTTACCACTTTCATATTCCCTGATGATTGATTACGTGTGGATTATACATTGTGGTTTATTGCAAAGTTGGATTTTGGTGGGCATTTTATCAGAATCAGGTGACCCGGATTGTAAGTAGGCTCTTTCCAATTCCATGCGAGGGATGAGGTGGTGCCGTGGTGGATTATTTTCTTTTTTTTTTTGTTGTGAAAATAGAATTAGTTGATACACCACTCTCTCTATGGGACATGCCAAAAATTGGTTTGGCTAGCTAGAGGCAACAGCGAGAGACATGGACACGGGAGCTGGGCGCTGGCGGCGCCGGCATTCCTTCCAGTGTGTCCAGCAAGGCCTTCAGTGCTCCAGGCTCCAGCACCTCGCCTCTGACGATGCCATTCAGATGTACCAGTCGGTACATATTCAGAAACCATCCTTTCTTGTAATTCAGATGAACATGCGCGGGAGCACCCAACAGAAGAGAAGCCAATCGATCCTACTGCTCATATTGGCATCGATCAGATCAACCAACTTATGTTTTGCAGCTGTCGATGAATGGTACGAGCTCAAACCAAAACCACTCTTGCTTTGCAAGATGTTTACTAGTACTCAGATGCAACAGTACAATAAGCTATGGATGCGCCAGGACGTAAAATCCAAAGGTGTCACACATCGTCTCATTGTGCACAACACCTAAATTTCCGTTTTATTTCAGAAGGAGCACGTAATGTACACAAGTATTGAAACAACCAAATCTACAAACAGCTCATGAAGGTGCAGCCTGTGTCTAAGCCTTGCCTCTTCCTCCGCCCACCTGATTTTCGCTTTTCGGTGTAGGGTGGGGCACAATGTTCTTACTTCTCTTCGTATTCTACATCAATTACATCAGGTTCTGAGCTTCGTGAACTTCTAGTGCCACCAGATGAGCTGTTATTTGGCTGCCATACAATGTTTTGGCAGTTCATGCACCGAATCACTTGGTTGCGGTAGCCCACAAAACGCCTTTTGCATGCTGGGCATGTTCCCTGCAAATGAATCCTGCTCCATCAGTAACTAGGAACAACTTGTATGTTCAAAGCATACTTGGCTTCTAGTTGACCACCACAAAAGGATATGAAGATTGAAGATTGAAGACTGAAGAGTAGCCATGTTGCAATTGCGTGAGTGTGATAATAGATGCTGGCGTAGAGATGATTACTTCAACTATCGAGAAGACTACAAAACACACCCAAACTAAGCATGTGCTGTGACTATCAACATTATCAAACTATATGGACATCCGATGGCTAATAAAAGTAGCCAAATTGGATTCAACTTGAACAGCTCTCTTTACATGCCAAATTGGATTCAACTTGAACAGCTCTCTTTACACGCCATGGAAGCGGGGATCCCTATCAACATTATAAAGCAGAGATGTTTGGAGGTATGACAACTCTTGCCCATTAGTTATCAGAGACACAATTGGCTAACGAAAGTTTAAAGCATGCAAAGTGCAAACCAAAAATGCAATGATTGGACAATTTCACTAACACTTCTTCAGTAAGATTGTAAAGCATGATCACGCACACAACCTTCTGCAATTTGAACTGATGACTCCTTTGAAGTGAGTAAAGAAGTGCACAATAACAGATTAAATTTAGATGCGCTCTTACCTCAATGGCAACCCTGTTAGCAAAGGTCCCAAGAAGAAGAGGGGCAGCAAATGGCAGCACAAACGTGCCAAAAATGAAAATTCTGAACAACCACCCTGACAGTGCAAGCCATAGGAAAAATATTGTCTGCATAAAAGAGATAGCTAAAAAACATCAGATATTGAAAAGGATCTCCTACTATTTGCAGAAGAATCATCAAATGTTTATCAACCAAACACAATATTTTGTTCTCAAAACAAAGCTGAACTTGATATTCTAATTGTAGTATAAGTATATTTTAGTTAAAGAAATATTCGACTATAAGCTGGAGGAACATGTGAGCTCGGAAGGGCTAACATCAGTGTTAAGGAAAATGTTTTACAACTTTTCTTTTATCAAGAATACCACTCTTTTATGATGTTTTTCCCTTACAAAGCACAAAAGTATTCAACATAGCCCATCAGTACCTATTCCCTTGTGTCACAATCAAACTCATGGAATCCTCGATGTCTTATGATCACATTGCAATTTACCTAGGCATCTAAATATACAGAGAAATTTAGGGCTCCCAGAGATGGACAGCAGTAACCCTCAGTCAGATGATAAATACTAGGGTGTAATTTCGTTGTCCACTTGTCATTGCTTGCAAATAAACCGTGGTAACAGTTATTCATTAGACTGCATGATGAGACCACGGCACAAAGCAATAGGAGTATGCATCCGCAGATGGGAAACATGAAATGAACTAGTTAGTTAGTGGTAGCACATCGCCAAAATGCCACAAAATCCAAGCTATGATATCCACGTCCTAGAATCAATTATAAGCACCCAATTTGAGCTACGTTAGCAAGCTAGTCCGAGCGAATTTGAGCTATCGATCAACTTACAGCTAATGCTCTCCCGATGGGAGTTTCCATGAAGTCATTTATCTCCCTCCGATACTGTACATGAGAAATCAAATTAAGCATAGATTGGAGCGAGAGCAAGTACTAAACATCTTGAAATGGCGAGGAAGCGTATAGAATCCGAACCCTGGGCCAGTTGCGGGAGAAGTCCACGGAGAAGGAGCGCCACCGCCGCCCGATGCCGAGCTCGGTGTCCATCTCAACGGCGCGGGCGCGGGCGGCACGGGAGGCGTCCGCGAGCCTCCGGGAGATCGAGAACCTTCCGTCCAGCTGATGCGCGGCCTGCCGGGCCTCGAAGGCGAGGCGCTCGGCCCCCGCGTTGGCGCTCCGCCACGTGCGCCGCACGAAGCCATCGAAGTCCGCGCCGCCGAACGCGCGCGGGGAGACCACGGTCGCGGCTCGGCGCGGGATCCGCCGTCGAGCGAGGGGGCGGGCAGCAGAAACGGCTGCCCCAGCGGCCAGTGGGGCTGGTGGTAGTGGTGGATTCCACCGCGCGAGCGTCGCCATGCCGGCGCGTGCGAGAGACTGCGAGGGGAAATCGCGAGATTTTCTTGCGGATGGGGTTCCTCGCTTCGTGGGCTGTGTGGGGCACTGGTTGGGCCTTTTCTTGTCGTACCATCTACTCCAGTTGTTTGGGTTGAGCCTTCGTTTTTTGGGCGCCTGGCGCGTCCCAAATTTTCTCGCCAATCTACCGAAACTGCCGAATTGAGCCTATATATGGCCAACAGGCCGGCCCGGCACGGCACGGCACGGCATGCCGTGCCTCACGGGCCGTGCCTCATAGACCCACGGGCCTGGCCTTCGGCCCAGGCACGGCCCTATAGGCCGATTTCTGTGTCGGGCCGGCCCACGAAGCACGGCTAGAATCACGGGCCGTGCCAGCCCGCGGCCTGTTACTCTTTGCATTCACAATTTCATAAACAGATAATAGTTCACAGTTTCATAATTCATACATTCACAGTTCACATCAATACATCATCACAGTTTCTTACATTCACAAAATCAAAGTCCAAAACTTGTCCGATACAGTCACATTTTCATACATTCACAGAATCAAAATCGAAATGTCCAATACATTCACAGATCATAGTTTCATACATTCACTGATTCACAAAATCAAAGTCTAAAGCCGACAGACAACAGAAATAACAAAAATGAGCTGTTTAGTGCAATGTTATGACAAGCACAACGTTGATGTCAAAATGATATGACAAGCACAACGTTGATGTACAAGACTATACTTATGGTTACTAGGATCCAAAGGATCAGGTGAAGGATTAGGATCCAAGTAACAAGCAAATAGAGGTGTCAAAATGTTCATAGCCCTAACATTAGAAGAAGCATTGTCTAGAGTGACAGAGAAAATCTTATCAATCAGACAATACTTCTCAACCACAACAGCAATTCTTTTAGCAATGTTTTCACTAGAATGTTTAACCTCAATCAGCCTAAGACCAATAACTCTTTTCTGTAACTCCCAATTAGCATTCACATAGTGAGCAACAACACTAATATAGTCCTCCTTAGCATTACCAGACAAAATGTCTGAAGTCAAAGCAACAGAAGAAGCAGCAGACAACACAAAATTCTTAAACTTATCACGGCGTTCAGTAAACAGCTTACCAAGATCTCTAGTGGTGGTCTGTCTAGAAACCTTGGCAAACCTAGGGTTATGAGCAAGAACAATGTAATCCTCCCATGCCTGTGACTCGCCTATACCTAATGGAAGATCAAGCCTAGCAATCAACCTACACAACTCAGAGCGAGCAACATCAGGATTGTAGTCACAGTTATGCACAGATCCATTAGGATTGTAAGAAAGCCTAGACTGAACCCTAGCAGCATGATCAACCTTTTTCCTACAAAATTTCTGATGCCTAATCAAATGGCCAGTGCCAGCAGAAGATCTAGCAGACAATCTACTCTTACACATTTTACAGATAGCAGCAGTTCGAACCTTTTGACCATTCACAGTCTCATAGATCTCATCAAAATCAACCCAAACACCAGATTTACGCTTACTAAGGCATGAGGTACCATCTGTGTTGTTGGAGCTGACCGGTGTCCCTGCCGCCGTCGCCGACGGCGCCGGCTCCGCCCCTCCACCACCGTCGCCACCGTCCAGATCGATCGGAGCAGAGCCGCTACCGATATCGATACCCAACAACGCAGCAGCATCGTCACGGATGTCGTCGTTGTCCTCTAGGAGCAGCCCTACCGTGATCAGGTCATCATTGTCAGTGAGTGGATAGACGACATCATCGTCATCCGCCATGGCAACCTTGATCGTGAACGGCTTATCTCCAGCACCGTTCCTCAACCGCCATGCTCGGTCTATGCCACAGGAAGAGGACGACGAGGCATCGGCAACCGACCTGCACAGAGGAGAAAACAGAGTCAGAGAGATAGAGCCATGGAGGTATAGATCTAGAGTCAGTGGAAGAGACACAAGAAGTGGAGAAGATAGATCTAGGGTTAGGGTTAGGGTTAGGGTTAGGATTACCGGAGTACCTGCGCAACCGGAGCCCGGTGCCGAAGATGACAAGGGCCACCCAGAGGAGAGAGACTGATTAGAAACGATGGCGAACGACGGAGGAGGGATGGACGGGAACACGGTCACGAACTCACATACTTCACCGAGAGCTAGAGAAGAGAGAGGGAGAAGGGAGGAGAGGTGGATCGAGGTCACTGGAATTAGAGATGATGGACGAGATCAGTAGATCACGAGAGAGAGCTCAGATTCACCAGATCGTGGATGCGGCCGATGCGGATGAGAGAGGGAGCAGAGATTGCACCTAAAGATGGCAACGGGGACCCGATCCCCGATTCTCCGCGGGGAATTCCCCTATTAGGGGACAGGGATGGAGTCAAATATGCCCCCACGGGGATCTAAACGGGGAGAAAACGTCCCCCGTCGGGTTTGGCGGGGACGGGTCTGGGGGAGCATTCCCCGTCCCCGATACCCGCATCCCCGCCCCATTTATATACAGGCTTTGCTCTCTTTCCTGATGGCCCAACCAGCCCACGAAGGCCCAATGTCTTCTGAGTATATATAACAGCAATAACCCTAGTTCTACACCTTTGTGATGATTAATATCCTGCTTCTTGCTATTTAGCTATTTTTGGATTGTGATTCGTGGTGTACTCTAATATTGTGTCGATGAACTCATGTGAATGATGATGAATTAACCTGAATGGTGATGAACAAATGCGGGGACAGGGATCCCCGACGGGGATTTTTTCCCTCGCGGGGGCGGGGATGGGGGAGAAATCGTCCCCGTGAGCTTTGGCGGGGACGGGGACGGGGATTTTTTCTCCCCGCGGGGACGGGGATGGGGAGGCAACCTCCGACGGGGAATTCCCCGTTGCCATCTTTAATTGCACCACGGCGAGCCGACGAGCGAGTGAGGATTAGGGTTGGGAGCGGACTGCGAAGCCGACCGCCGACGAGGCCAAGGCGACTGGGCGAGCGGGGCTCGGCCGCGCCGCGACGAGCGAGTGGGGAACTGGGGATTAGGGTTAGGGTTTGGAGCGGAGAGCGGAGCGGGCGAGGAGGCGAGACGACTACTGACTGCGGAGCGGGCGAGGAGGGAGAGTGGAGAGGTGAGGACTGAGGAGGCGAGGCGACGGGCGACGGGGGGACTAGGGAGCCGCTTATATGCGGGGGCGGGGCGCGGGGCGAGGCGCGGGGCGAGGGGGGCGCTGGCAGGCGGGGCCGGCTGCTCTGCAGCAGGCCGTGCTGTGCCGGCCCATGTGCCTGGGGTCAGGCCCAGGCACGACCTGCTGCTCTGGGCCGGGCTAGCCTGGGCCCACTAGCCTCCGTGCCGGGCCGTGCTTGGGCCGGGCCAAAAAACCGGGCTTTGGGGCGGGCCGATGGGCTCGGGCTGCATGGCCAACTATAATTGAGCCGTTTCCTGTTCTTCTTTTTCCTTCTCCTGACATTCTAAAATAAAGGTATAAAATCTTGCATGAAAAAAATGATCTCCATGGACCAACAACTAGTCCATATTAACTCGTATTTATGGATCAATGGACTAATCACTAGTACCTGAATTGGTTACCATCGTTTAGTCTGTTTGTTTGATCGTTAGGGCAATGGACTGAAACATATGTAGCGGTTGCTATAGCGGACACAATAGTGGCAGCAGTGCCTTATCGCTACCGCTATGATGTAGCGGTCCGAAAATACCAACTTAGAACTTAGTGAGCATCTCCAAGAATACCATATTTTCCTTCCTAATCCTTGTTTTTTAGCAAGATGAGAAGAGACCACTCTCCAACAACTCATAATACATGGTTCTAAAATTTACGCACTTGGAAAATCCTCTCCCGTCGTGCGTAACTTTGCGCGTAGTCGTGGTCGCGTGGATACTGCTTTCACGTGCGTATCGGTCGGTCAATCTAAAGGTGGAAGGGTGTGGGAAAGAATAAGGAGTACGAAAGGGTTACTGATGTAAATGTACGAGAGAGAGAAAGAATATATAAAAGTGGTTACGATAATTTAGAAATAGTATAGAATTCCTGATATAAAATTGTATTTTATATTTTATGAGTGAATTATTAGAAACTCTTGGAGATATGCCTTCTTTTTTCCTTTCAATACCTTTTTAGGAATTGCAAAACTACATGTTTTTTATGAAAAAATAGAATACTCTTTGAGATGCTCTCAGCGGCCGCTATTTAGCGTAGCATGCCGCTATAGCTAGTAAAATCATAGCTGATTCTGAATCTCATCCTAAGTCTATTATTGTCCACTTTTGTATCTCCGTTCCATAACGAGTACCATTGGTTGCGGAATTAATTAACGATGAGCCAATAAATAAATGAAGAACATGTTTGTTTCTTAAGTTATGTTGGACGAGACATCAACTATTCGAGTGCAACTAAATATCTAGTTTAACTTAAACATTTATTCTTCTATCAATATTTTGTTTTCTAGTTGCTACAACCGATGTGAGAAAGTCAATACTCATGATATAGATACATATATTTATGTGTGATTATTAGATGTCGCTATTGTAACTTAGGGCCCACGATAGCGCCAGCTATCCGTGATCCTCTACATAGACATTGATCTGCTATAAACCTGCTATCTGCTATTTGTTACCTTGCGTTAGGAACTAAAAATTAGCTAAGGCGACCGTTGTCTAATTAGTCAACTAGTTGGTATAAAGCCGTGGATTCATCATGTTTAATTTAACCTTAAGGACTCTGTGATGACAAAACGTTTATTTGTGGTCTTGGGTCAAGTGGCCTCTCTAGAAAAGCATCTGATGGTGGGAAAGTTGAGTCCACAGAAAACGTGACTCCCTAGGCACACAATTGCTTGGAAGCATGATCATTTGACTGTGAACACAGCATATACCCTGGCGTCATCTTTGGAATGAGGTTCCCAATTCAGTACGGTGGCAGGCAGCACAGCAGTAGAGTGAGCGATCATCCGGCTACCACTTAGCCAGAGGTCGGGAGCAGAGGAGCGGTCGTGGCGAGCGGCGAGCCACAGGCACCCATCGTTTTTTTTTTTTTTTTAAGAAATGCTATACAATACACGTGTGTTTTAGCAAATAAAAACACATGGATTTCTCCCTCTCTCTTTTCAACTGTCTTCAGGGAATTTTCAACACACATGCTTCGGTGCTTTTCAGCCTCCCTGTCTTGCGGCGCTGAGCCTAGCCGCCGCAGCCATGGTTGCAGGCCTACCTGTGGGGCAGACGTGGGGGGTTGGGGGCGGAGTCCGCTCTGACAACGCCGCCTCACCGCCTACGAGAGCGAGTGGCGAGTGCTGCCCACGACGATCTCGCTCGGTGACTTAGGGAGGGTCTTCAGAGTACAGGAGACGGTGACACACATGCGAAGCGTGAGCGAGGCGAGGCTGCAAACCCGCCTGATTTGTCCTTGCATAAAAAGAAATTGTTTCTTGTGATCTGTGGATCTGTGATCTTGTGATTTGTGATTGTGATTGTCTGGAGGTAGAAGAAGGCTGAAGGTAGAAGGAGGATAGAGGCTGTTGGATCTTAATTCTATGATGAAAAAAATTTATGTGTTGAAACTGTATAAAACACATGGTAGTTAAGTAGACATACTCTTTTTTTTTTCAGGCACCCATCGTTGAATTGAACAGAAAGGAGAGCGGGAGAAAGCGACTCGTCAGTCTCTGCTCATGCCGCTGGGCGGACGAATCCAATTCGGGCCTGGCATGCTGTCGGCCTCCCTCCCTCGCCGCCTCCTCTCTACTGTTATATCACCATCTCCAGCGACCTCTCCAAGAAGCATCAGCATCGGTACCAGCAACAGCTGTGGTTTCAGCACAAGAGGGGCGAGGAAGAAGCGCAGCTGCATTTCTTGGACGCTGAGCGCGGCTACTCCGGCGGACATGGCGACCAACAGGTACGCGACTGAGACCCGTCTCTGTTCGTCTCCGGCCTCTCATCTCCTGGCGACCTCTCTTGTTCGCCACTGAAACACCGCACACTGCTCACCTATTTCGCTGTGTCTTGTGAACTCTGAAGCGGCAGCGCCCTGACGAAGCTGGCGCCGCTGGAAGCCATCCTGTTCGACATCGACGGCACGCTCTGCGACTCCGATCCCATCCACTTCTGCGCTTTCCGAGATCTCCTGCAGCAGGTGTGTAGGAGTGAATTCTTTCTCTGCAACGGCTCTGTGCTTCTGTCTGTCACTTCTCAACTGCTATGCTATCCGTGCTTCAACAGGTAGGCTTCAACGACGGTGTTCCCATCACCGAGGAGTTCTACAGTGCCACCATTAGTGGGGGACACAACGACGACCTCGCTAGGGCGCTGTTCCCGGACATGGATCACCAGAAGGCGATGCAGTTCATGGATGACAAAGAAGCTTTGTTCAGAAAGTAGGCCACTCATCTTATTCACCCTGTGCTACTTTGTACGATAGTATAGTTTTTTTTTCTTTTTTTTAAACTACACCATATATATCAACACTTGATTTCAATTTGGCCATATCATGGAGAATTGCGTATAGAATTAGAAGTCCGGCGGTTGAGCAAAGCAGCCGATGTAGTATCCAATCATTTGCAGGTTCAGTTGCGTTTAGAATTTTACCTGCTGGTTCAATTTCAGGTGTAATTGTCCCAGAGTAAATCTGGGTTTGTAAGTCTGAACCCATAGTAGGAAGTACTGCAAGATACTACAGTTTGACAATCCCAAACTTGTCATTTTTTTTGTACTAAAAGGCATCAATGCTGATGTTTTTCTTCACTACTACTGCACAAGTACCGAACATGATCGTGTCAATGCAAACATAAACTGCCATCCTGTGCCACTCGATGCTTGCTGAACACTAACCTGAAGCTGAAAGCTTACACACACAGGTTGGCACCAGGACAACTGAAGGCCCTGGATGGACTGCACGAGCTGTGCGGATGGATCGAAGGCCGCAACCTGAAGCGCGCGGCGGTGACGAACGCTCCGAGGGCGAACGCCGAGCTGATGCTGTCGCTGCTGGGGCTCACCGACTTCTTCCCGGTGCTCGTCATCGGGAGCGAGTGCGACCGGGCCAAGCCGTTCCCTGACCCGTACCTCAAGGCCCTCCAGCTCATCGACGCATCGCCTGAACACACCTTCATATTTGAAGTATGGATGAATGCTGTCTCACCGTAATTCTCTGAAGCGTTGTTTTTTCATCATCACTAGTAGAAACAGTCAGTAACCAACGGTGATGCTGTGTTCGTGCATGTGCATCTCGTTCTGCGCAGGACTCTGCATCGGGGGTCCGAGCTGGTGTGGCTGCTGGAGTGCCTGTGGTTGGCCTGACGACCAGGAACCCTGGGAAGGTGCTGAAAGACGCAGGAGCCAGCTTGCTAGCCAAAGATTTTCAGGACCCAGAGCTGCTGTCCGTGCTTCAACAGGTCGAACCCGCAGACGCGAATGCGCAAGGCTGATGGGTCGGCCATTGCGGACACTAAGAAATGTCATGCTGGACTAGCGATCAGCGATTCTTTCGTGGAGTGGAATAGCTGTAACTGCATTATGGAATAACTAACTCCGGTTCCTCGGCTGGAACCTGGAGGTGGGCATGGATCTGTGCAAAACCTGGTGCCAGCATATGTTGCGACCATTTTTTTTTCCCTAATGTATATTTATTTAAAGGCTTTCATTACGCAACTTAATTTAAAGAGGTTTTCATGTGCCCAACAGTAATAATGCCCTATTTGGAGCATGAGATTGCTCCTCGAGGAATCTAGAAAATCTATTTCCTTCAGATCAGAATCTGGAAAAGGGATGTACGTATGTCATTGCGGCAGGATAAATTTTCAGTCTGTCCAGGAACCCTGCGTGTTAGACTGAACAAAAGGTCGTCATCTTAGCACATCCAGAATAACAGGTGCCTATGGCATTTGGTGCTGTTTGGTTCATTTGGAGGAGCGGTGATATTAATGAATAGAGAACTTAGTTTTGTTTGGTTAGCTTTTGCGGACAGAGATGCACGGGACGTAACCGTTAACGCCAAGAGACGGACGGTATCATGCTTCCGAAGGCTTGTATCCGATACCGCGCCAACGGATTACATGACAGCCAAACCAAACGGGAAGTAACGTGATCCAGTTCCGCTGTAATCCGATAACGGGGCAAAAAGCACGAACCAAACACGTTAGTTTCTCTATTTGCTGTCGAATTTTAAAATTCTGCGTATGTACTCGTGCAGGGCTGTATTCCTATTATGCAATATGATTTTACACATAATGAGTTCTTTTTTCCTCTCAAATATGTAGGCTAGCCACTAAGCACATAAACAGATCGAATAGACCAAAAGAAGGTGAATTGGTCTTAAAAATTTAAAGCAACAAATCTTAACTGCTACTTCACCGCAACTTCCATAGCTAACCATATGAACTAAACAAACCCACTATTGAAGTTTTCAGGACCATCGCACTCACACTAAGCCATGTCGCTACCAAAGATCACACTAGAGATCACACGAGCACAACATCAATCCTAGGTTGTCACTAAACATTTTAAGCACACAAGAACAAGTATGAAATGCAAGAAGTAAGGAGGATACATGGCTACAAATTTTTCTCTTCGTGGTCTCAAGGTGTTGCCATACCCCCTAGTCTACGTTGGAGCACTCGCTAAGGGTATCAACTAAGAATACATGTTCTCCACTCTGAATTGATGGGTCTCAAACCAAGTACAAAGCACTTGGACCTCCTAACTATCTCCTCATGGAAGTTCACCAATTTCACCAACACAAAAGTTGTATACGTGTTGACAAACACCAAGAGCAACAAAGTATTGATCTTAACTTGACCAAAATCTTAGCCAAGAGCACCAAGAGATGCATGCTTGCTACTCACAACACTAGCAATTCTTTAGTCTTCAAATGATCACTTCCTATGTTCTCGAACACTTCCTAAATCTCTAAGATATGTATCGTTGGTTGTTCTGCAGTAGATATCATCGGATGATCTAGTGAGTGCCCAAGTCCCTCATATCATACGGTGAGCATTGACACGTGACAACTTCCAAAAATAACAATACCACATAGCATCATTGGACGATGCACTGCATGATATAGAGTCAACGCTAGATCATCCTATTAACGACAGAGTCATGCCCAATCTCATCTTTGTAGATGACATGACCCACATGTGCCATCATGGATGTGACATATCCGCCCTTTGGACATAGGGTGGACCAGGCCAACTACTCGGAGTCTGAAGTCAGGGGAGGGGGTTATCATCTACTTGCTACACAAGATAGGCTCATAACAACACAAGATTCAGTTGTAATCGGTTAGAAAACATATTTGTAAACTCGATCAAGGGCAACATCGATGTTGCAATCATAACCCTCGGCTATATAAGGCGGGTGTGTAGGGAGGTCCCCTGATCGGCATCTCATCATCATCTCACATATGATACACACAAGCAATATAAACAAAAACACAAGACGTAGGGTATTACCTCATGAGGTCCCAAACTTGTATACACTTTGTGTCCCATGTGCATGCTACCATCTAGTTTCTCCTGCTATACGATGCCCCATTTGTTGACAGTGACAAAAAAATCAACATTGTTCATTAACATAATAACACATGACGACATGCTAAGGCACCAAGCTCAACACTAAATCATCCTCAGAGTTGTGCAATTCTTGAACATGATTTCGCATGGTGTCACCAGATAACCAGCCAGCATAAAACTACCATTACCTAATCATATAGTGATCAACATAACCATAACACAATATCTTTGTTGATGCACTATCAGAACTTTGAATCCATTTGGAGGACTTTGAACTCGTCCAATTCTATTTCTTTGAGTTCCCAAATAAATTCTCACCTTTCCAAGGTCACTCTTGAGCTACCTAGTCCAAGCTTTTACAAGTGTGTATCACTCTAGAACTCTTAGCCGAGGCCTAGGTCAAACTACTCATAGTAGCCCCCTTTTATAGTATGTCCAAAGGAAAACAAAAACCCTATTCTACTTCCAAGTGCATCCCAACACCAAACCTATTGCCACTTAGAACTATAGAATCCTAGCCTTCACAAATATTTTGCAACCAAATACTTTGAATCCATAACCAGGGCCAAGAAAACCATATGGCGGACGTTATGACCAATTTAAAGTAATGTCCCTATAAATACATGTTAGTCATAATTATTTGTGATCATTAATCACCAAAACCGAATTAGGGACTCGATGCTTTCAACATAGCCAAACAGAAGGGTGCATGTCTCAAACTCAAACAACCTGCCTATTACGAACAAGCAACGCTAGAACATATCTTGCAAACCTCAGAGTTTAGCGGTATAAATAGACTAAGATTTCAGTAGAGTAATTAGAACTTCCATCGATTCGAAAGAGAGAAGCCCGCATCGCCCAGAGTTCCTCCAGTTGACCACTACCCTTGTTGGCGCCATCACAAACCTTCTCCTTGATCCTTAGCTTGAATAACCCTACTCGGAATTTAAGAAAAGATCAAGCTTCTACAGTAATGTCACAAGGTGGTCTAAAGTTTCTTGTCGAAACACTCTATTTCGACATTTCCAAATGTTAGGTTTATTAGTTCTGTATTGATAACTAATGTTGAGAGAGCATAACATATAAAGTGGGGTAACCAGGCTAGTCTTTTGGGTTGAGTTTAGATAGAGGCCTTATTTTGTTATGGGCTTCAATGGACCTGAATTTGAGGGGCATAAGATCGTGGATATAGCGAGCTGGGTCGGATCCTCCCGCACTCTAAAACCAATTAGAAAGCCATTTATTTAACCAGTTCCATCTCATTTGCAGCCAACACACAAGCTTACACGTGTGAAAAGAAATTCTAGCCACCTTTTTCAAAGAACCTATGGTCAATATTTTCATACATATTCCTAAAAAGTAGTTTAAAAAGTATATCTTTCAAATGATGACGTGGGGATTGAATTTTACCCTGTTCTTCAACGGTACTTTTAGCAAAAGAACATTGTTTTCCCCTCACAATAAATCAGCATAAGCAGCAGCATCAGCTAAATTTCAGGGAAGCCAACAAGGCCTTTGAGTGTGTCCCCGAACGCTTATCTTAGACTGAAGAACAGGCTCTAGGACCTTCACTTGTTTACGTCGATCGGCAACTGAATAATCAACTGCTTGTTGTTACGGCGATGTACTCGTTATGTACTGCAGTGCGCGTGCAAGTGCTCGTAATCCCATAAACCTGCTAACCCTGTTCATCGGATACCAGTGGTAGTACAGTAACATCAGATATTATTAAGACGTACTTCGAAAGCATATCCCGTATTCATGCTGAATCCGTTGCCGCAGCCACACCGTCAACCAAAACCTTGGACGCTCACGGTCTGCGGTCTGCTCCGTGTCCGTGACTCCGTGGAACGCGAGCGCCGAACAGGATCGGTGTCGAACTGTCGATACCCATTCCCGTTCTTGTGCATACCCCGGTTGAGCTAGCGTTACAAGCACACGTCTGTTGTCCTATAATAAAAAGAAAAAAAAAGGAGCTGATTCTGAATGATTCACTGTTGTGTAGTTTTAGACCACGGTCTTGATTTTTTTTTTTTGAGCAAATAGACCACGATCTTGATGGTCCAGGTAGTATATATATAAGCTGTAGCCTGTAGAGGAAACACATCAGTCAGTCAGTCATGGCCGTGTGGGCCGGGCCCCCATTTCTTTCCGAATCTGTCTGAAAACGGTCACACGATTTCGTGCCCTGAAACCCGCGATTACGGCAACGACTATTAGAAATTGATCTTACATGTGTAACCGCGCTGCCTGCTTTCATCTTGGTCACTTCGTGGATCCCAGCAGCAGAGGTTCTCCCCAGGGGGCAGGGGCAGGGGCCTCCCTCTTCTGAACTTCTGATCCTGTCCAAACGGAGAAGAAGAAAGGTCAGTACGTCTATTCCTCCTGTTCTTTGATTCCTCACGCCGCCTTCATTTCTTTCCTATAATCCATGTTAGGAGATTAAAGAACTCGATAATTAGGAGAAGTTGATCTCCATGATGCGCGTCGATTGGGGCGCGGGAGCATGTGGTTTCTCCCTAATCGCTGGATCACTTGTCGCTGATCCATCCAATGCAATGAACTCCTATTAACATCAGTGCTTCAGTCTTTAGAAAAATGAGTCACCCGCCCCTCGGTTTCACAAGTCTTCCGGGTTGCAACTGATCGATGGTACCAGGTCGCAACTGATTACTGATCCCACCCACCGCACATATCAGTTATATACCACAAGTAGGAATTAATCTTCGAAGTTCTCGAACCTTACAATAACAAGATCACCACTGCACATGTCCTGCCAGATGTATACATTCTGTTTCCCACTTGGGTGAATATATCATGGATTACCCCTGTAGTACACTGGAGATTAGTAGTTAATTGCTTTCTGCCGAAGCTATCGTTATGGCGCCTTCTCACCTTTTACCTTTTGGCTAGACACTCATTTACAATCACTGCTAGCTAATCCATGCCTCATCGGGCATCACAACCATCAGTACCGTCTTGTAAATTTCTCTATATCGATCGAGTGCCTGTTAGAAATTGTTCAAAGATTTCCACGTATACATGGAACATGATGTGCATCTCATTTACAACTTTCTTTTCTGGGTCTCGCGAACGGCGTTACATATTTTGTATACTCATTTGCTATAAGTGGTAATCATACGCTATGCCAAATTACCATTAGCAGGACCACCTCCTTGCCCCCCGCCCACACACACACACACACATTACTCTAGTTCTAACTGGTTAGTTTTGGCAAGGTCCATTCCAAAAGAAGCAATGTGCTCAAGTCATTATCGCCGTTTACTAGTCTACCTTGAGTACCACGAGTTCTCAATGGGGAAGTTCAACCCAGAAAGAGAGATGGAAGCGATAAGTTACATCAAGATTTCGTGGGGAATGCAAATTATAATACTGAATCCTTCTGAGTACTCTTGGTGCATTGTAAACCCCGCATGCTTCAGCTTTTTTGGGTATGTTCTCGCAATTAGCTTGTTCGTTGGCTGATTTCTGGGCTGATAAGCTCGGTTGGTGCTAATTTGCTGTGAGAGGAAAACACTGTTGGCTAACTGATAAGCCCTGGCTGAAACCAACAAGCGAACAGGCTAAATATAAAGACTTGGAGCCATGCAGGTGTCACAAGATCAGTGCACCGAGGGCTTCCTGCTAAGGTAAGCTCTTCCTCTCTCTGGACTGCTTATCTTCAGGCTGCCTTTCATCTGCTTGCTACTGTAGTCCAATCTGTCCCTATCTGCTCCTTTGGTTTCATTATTTTCTTTATTTCCTTGTAAAATTAGTTGAACACCATAGATACCATCGTTAAATCCTCTAAACATTTGTCTTTGTAGTCATTATAGACTTGGAAAGTCTGTAACTGTTCTAGACTTGAAAAGTTCCAGTGAACAGCCACGCATGAACGAAAGCTGCAGGAAACAGTTACTTTTATATAGCTTCCTCCGGTCAAATTTGACATAGGAAAGCAGACTCGTCACACATGAAACAAAGTTCTCAAATCATACTGCGTCTAGTGTCTACAGTCAATTAGGCAATCCGGCCTTTTCTGATTCAATAATTCTGATTGTTCTCTACTGGTTGTTTCCTAGTGGATTGTCCAGAGTAACAAATGCGAATCGCAAACAGTGGAGTTATACTGTAGGTAGGACTTTTGATATCACATTTAGTGGACGACAAGAAGTTGCCCCCTCAAATATCAACTACAAATAGACGGTGTTAGGGTGATCTTATTTTCATCACTTCTTCCTCACTGATCCGGTTCTGTTGCACGAGCCTGATTTGAGCAGCCCTGACCCCTGATGGAGCATTTCAGGCGAGGGGTGGAGTTTGGGATGGCCTCCTTCCAGAGATGCCATCCACTGTCATGTCAAATGGTTGGTGATCACGCAAAACCTTTGCTTCATGATTTTTAGTTATATAATAGAAACTGACCATAGATGTCGGCTAAGGCTAGTAGGCTACTATAACCTGACTAGTTTGAAGTTTTCGGAACTGTTTATGCCTCTGCCGTAACTGCATCTTGTGACAAATTAAGAGATGGACTAAACTGTTGTTCTGAACTTCTGATCATCAGTTCCTAGCTAGTGCCTATATATAAAGTAAATTACACGGCCGGTCCTTAAAATATTGGGTGAGTTTCGTATAGATCCTCAAACTACGAAATCGCACGTTTGGTTCCCTAATATATTTAAGTGATCTCATCTGGGTCCAAAATAGACATATGGAGAGTTAGAAGCTGACGTAATCGTCCACGTGGACGTGATTTGAGCGTGGATATGGCATATGGCCGCAGGAGAGGCGGCGGACGGCCTTTGTCTTCGCCTTGCATCTTCTGCTCCACGATCAGCGATGGGTACATCTCCAACCCTCTGCCCCCGTCGAAAGCCGACGCCGCCCTCCCCGTCCAACCCCACGCCCCCACCCCGCGCGGCCTCTGCTGCTCATCTATTTGGCATTGATGCTGCAACTGCAACGCCGCCGCCACCACCACCACCTCCTCCTCCTCCTCGATCCGCAGTCGGCGCCCAGCGTGGTGGCCGGCGCCCAGCGCGCGCCCGCGGTCGCAGCCGCCACCACGACCATCGCCGCGTCGGCGTCGGCGTGCGAGGACGGCGGGGGCCGGGACGGCAACAACAACGACGCCTCCTTCTTCGACCTCGAGTTCGTCGTGCCCGGCAACGAGAGCGCCGCGTCCGACGCCGAGGAGGAGCGGGTCGAGTTCGACTTCGCCGTGGCCGCCGGCGAAGACGTCGTGGCGCCCGGGGCCGCCAAGGCGGTGGCCGTCGATGCGCCGTCCGCGGAGGCGGAGACCGAGGCCGAGGCCGCGGTGGTCCCACCGCCGGCGACGCTGCTCCGTCCGGCCACCAGGTTCCGCGTGCTGCTGCTCAAGCTGAGGAAGCCCAAGGCCCCGGTGACGGCGGACAGTGCCGGGGCCACGCAGGCGCCGAGGCAGCAACCGACGGCGAGCCGGTTCCTGATAAAGTTCCGGGTGGAGGACGCGCCGCTGGCGTCGCTCTTCACTCGCGACAACAGCTCGCGCACCTCGGACGCCGGCGTGGACCGTCCGGCCACCGCGGCGGCGGAGCCCCAGCAGCAGCAGCAGGAGGTGGCGCCGGCGCTGAACCAGAAGCTCATGATGGAGGACGCCGTGGGGGCGGTGGGGCAATGGCGGTGACCGCGCGGCTCGGCGCCGTCGTGGCGTGCGTCGTCTTGGCGATCGATCGATGCACACTCGATCCTTTATTTATTATTCCTTTAATATTCGACGATAGAGCTAGAGCTATAGGTAGAGCTAGCTATAGCTATAGGTAGGTACGGCACCGGTGGTGGCAGGGCGAAGCCAGTCAAAAAAAAATGGTGTCGGTGTCAGCTCCACTAAAACAATAGAGAACAAGGCCTTGTTTAGATTATAATTTTTTACAATCTGGACACTGTAGTACGTTTCGTTTGTATTTGACAAACTTTGTTTGATCATGGACTAACTAGGCTCAAAAGATTCGTCTCATAATTTACAACCAAACTGTGCAATTAATTATTTTTTTTTACCTACATTTAATGCTCCATGCATACGTCCAAAAATTGATGTGATAAAGAGAGAGTGAAAAAACTTGGAATTCGGAGGTAATCTAAACAAGGCCCAAGGGAAGTACTCTAGCTAGCTAGCACAGGCAGCGTCTCCTTCTCTTTGTCTTGTCCGCTAGATACAAACTATGCACGGACAGGGCTTATTGCTTGTTTGATACTATATACGTACACAAGATAATACGATGACTTTTATTTCGATGCGTGCATTAGTACAGAAGATACAGATAGTATATATGCGTGAACGTGCGTGTGTGGACTGATGATGGTGCACGCACGAGATCAACTTAATAACCGTCGTCCATATATATATGCTGCATGCATGCAGACAAGGCCATGTTCGGCGAGGGCGAGTGGTTCTTCTTCAGCCCTCGTGACCGCAAGTACCCCAACGGCGCCCGCCCCAACCGCACGGCGGGCTCCGGCTACTGGAAGGCCACCGGCACCGACAAGCCCATCCTGGCGGCCGGCGGCGCGCACTGCCTGGGCGTCAAGAAGGCGCTCGTCTTCTACCAGGGGCGCTCCCCGAAGGGAAGCAAGACGGAGTGGGTCATGCACGAGTACCGCCTCCTCGACACCGACGCCGCCGCGGTGCTCGCCAGGCCCGCCGCCGCCAACTCCATGAGGGTATGTACGTGTGTGTAACTATGCACTGCCACTACTACCTGACTACCAGCGTCGTACGTATCACTCATCTTCATGCATATGCATGGTGCGTGCAGCTTGACGACTGGGTCCTCTGCCGCGTCCGCAAGAAGGGCATCTCCTTGGGCCCGGCGGGCATGGACGATACTTCCGAGGGAATAACAAACGACGACGACCCGCGCCGCCGTTCCGGCCAACGACACCGACTACCACCACGCCCAGCTCGAGATGGCCACAGCAACTCAGATGGAGGTACTGCGACATCATCAGGTGCCCGACGCCGGGACCGGTGGCGGCTTTGGCGACGTCGTCATCGACTGGAACAACAACGACGACGACGGAGGAGACGACCTGCTGCAGTACCTTATGGCCAGCGGCGGGTTCGGCGGGTCCCCGTCCGCCCACCATATGCATCATGAAGAGGGGCACGGGCACGGCAATGGCGGTGACCGCGCGGCTCGGCGCCGTCGTGGCGTGCGTCGTCTTGGCGGCCGTGGCGGTGGCGCCGCGGCCGGCGGCGGGGATCCTTGACCCGGTCGACTTCCTGGCGTTGCAGGCCATGCGGCGGTCGCTGGATGACATGCCCGGCTCCGAGTTCTTCGACGGCTAGGACTTCACCGCCGATCCGTGCGGGTTCCCGGCGTGTTCTGCGACGGGGACCGGGTGGCGGCTGGACCCAGCGCTGGGCTGACGGGGAGGCTGGACCAGCGCTGGGCCGGCTGTCCGCGCTCACCGAGCTCTCGCTCGTCCCCGGGCGCGTCGAGAGGGAGCTCCCGACGTCGCTTGCGTCGTGCTCGAATCTTCGCTTCCTGGAGGTCAGCAAGAGCCTCCTCTAGGCTCGGAGTCCTGCTGCGCGGCAGCCTCGGAGGCGCAAACGGCTGTCCGAGCCTGTGGCTCCTCACTCTCCACCCGCGCCGCCTCCGCCTACGTGAACAGCCACATCGACTGCTTGACACAGTCTAGACTGTTTAGGACCATGGACCTAATTAAGTAGATTGGAGAGCCAAGATTGCGATTTCATAGTTTGGGGACCCAGACGAAATCAGTCCAATACTTTAAGGACCGACCGTGCAATTTACTTCTATATATATATACTCAGTTTTTTTTTATCATGCTGCTGCATCATCTTTACAAATGAATCCTGCGTCCAAACCGCGGCCAGCCAGCGTGCCACGTCACGGGTTTTTCGCGGCCGTTCGATCGGGCGCGCGGACGGTCCAGATCGGACGAGCGGCGGTCATTTTTCAAAAAAAACCCTTCTATTTTTCGGAAATCAACCCGCGCTTCAGAGGCCCTTTCAGTATATTTTATAAAAAACACCTCAGATTATTTTGAAATCAACCCGCAGTCTCGGCCACCGACGTCATCTCCCCCGCCTCGCAACGCCGCTCCGCCAGCCTGTGACTGAGAGCCAGGCTGAGGCATCCGCCCACCGCGCCGCTCGTGCCTTTCTCCGGCTGTAGCACCGCCTCAGCCTCCATGATCTCCACCTGTCACGCCTCTACCGACCTCATCTACCCGCTCTCGGCCCAGCCGCCCTCAGCCCTTCGTCTATCGAGCTCGAGCCTCCCATGCGTGAAGGCGGATGGAAAGGGAAGGAGGATGCAGGCTCAGCCTAAGCCACGTCCAGCTCTTGCTCGGTGACGGGCTGACGGCACCCAGGGCTCGGCCGTCCGCTTGGCCGCACCAGCACGCCACGTGCAGCCGTCAGCGGCAGTCCAGGCGAAACATGGAAGGGGGTGTGGAGGCTGTCCATGGCCGGCCGCTGGCCGCCGGCTTCGGCTGCCCAGAAGGGGATGGCGTCCCCCAAGGCCCAAGCCGAATGGGACAACGATAATGGCATCCTAGCCAACTACACTGGCGTTCACTACACCAGCAACACTCGGCTGCCTGTAGCAGAGTGATGGCAGCTCTACTGCCTGCAACATATTCGAGAAAATGTCCAGCCGCCTAAAGCATTAAGGTACACAGTCCTGTTCAATTACTATGACAACCCGTTTGATATATTAGTGTTACCATTCACACGAGATACAACGACGGAGTCTCAGCCTAACCATTCATGCCAGATATGTTGCAGTTGCAGGCAATAGACGCCTACCTTCTTTGAGCTTTTACATGACCATGGTTGTGGTACTGCAATTCTCTCTGAATCCAACAGAGTTGGATGCAAGCGTCCATGTTTTCCTTTTGTACACTCCCACCCCAATGACATCCACATGTGAAATGTTGACATTTCTCCTTTTAGTCATGCATTCTTATGATTGTGAAAAGCCGAGAACTGTATTTGCTGACGAGAACTGCCACACCATAAGATTAATATATTGATCTGAAGTTGACCAACTGTTCATATGCAGTCATACAATCCAGAATATATAAGGTCGTGAAGCTATTTGGTGATTCTGAAGTCTCCATTTCACAATTTACTTCAAGCTTGAAAAAGTTATGGTCATGCTGTAGATTCATGGTTGTCTCCATATGCTATGTACTTGGCATGGAAGACTCTTATCTGCACAAACAGAGAGCAAGATGAATTTCCCATGCTGCTTTATTTTGAAAGATCCCATACTGCTTTATGCAGTCACGAATGATAACTGTGGTGAAACAAGTGGAGCTCCAATTGTTGGAGCTGATAGATGGTTGCAACTCTGAATTTAGGAGTCATCGTCTAAAGTTAGAATTATCTGAAGCAATTGTTGCCTATGGTACTTGAGATATAGTGACAACTACCATGGCTTCACCATATATACCATAAATAAGGTGGTCACACACAATTCTTGACATTATGATTTCTTTTGTTTTCTAACTCATACCTGTTAAACCCTTAAAGGTCTTCAGTGAGCATTTTGACATTCTGTGGTACTTTGTTGCAACATCTTAATGCTATTATCTTTTGTTTTATCTTCAATTAGCATTATTGTTTTCTGAATCCATGTGTTTCATATTATCATGACCACATATGAATACACACCCACAAAGATTCATTTAAATATGACTGTTTTATGGGTGCATGCTCAAACCAAGAGATGTCTCAACATTTTCTTAATGACCCATGTTACCTGCATAGATAAGCTGATAACAACAACTACTGCAAATGAAGAACAGGACAACCTGATGACTAAGATATGACTTCGAACGAGCTCGCCATGTTTGTAATACTGTGCTGGGAAACAAGCTGTCAAATACATCATTTCACTCGCTTTATTAAAATCAAGACCTACTTTGCTTTTGTTATATCTATACATCCACATGTTTATTCCCATGTCTATCGAAGTGCTATAAGTACAATGAGTACTTTACTAAAGTCAATTTTGATAATAGCTTTTGCTTAATCTGAGACCTCTCTTGTGTATTATATGATTGATATAGCAAGAGCTATGCTCTTTTTTTCTTTTCTTTTCTTTTGGGTTGGAAGTGCTTTGTTATAACATTGGACTCAAGTACTCCCTCTGTTTTTATTTATATGTCCTATTAGGTTTGTCTTAACTCAAGCATTTGTATCTTTGACCATCAATTTTCAAAAAATGATATAGATTCATGATATAAGCTTTATGTTTTTAGATTCACTATATGATAAACATTTTCACATTATATGATTCATGGGTTGTAAAACTATAATTTTTTTTAGAAAAATGGGTGGCCAAAGATAGCAATATTTGACTTAGGCCAAACCTAATGTGTTATGTAAAAAAGAACGGAGGGAGTAGTAGGCATTGAGTGTGTACAAAAAACTTTTGTACATGAGTTCTCACATACTCATATGTACATTTTTTGTACTAAAAATTTGTACGTGAGTATACGAAAAATGTTCATGCACAAATTCTAACTATATATTAAAAAAAATGGCGTACCTAATGCAGAGAGCTCCCGCTCTGTGCAGGGTCTGGCGAAAGGTGTCAGTGGCAAGCCTTACCCTCACCTGTGCAATGCGAGGAGACCGCTATTCGAACCCGGGACCTTCTGGTCACAGGCGGTAAGACTCTACCGCTTGCACCAGGTCCACCCCTTCGACAAATTCCAACTATATATTGATACTGTTAAATATACTGTCCAATCTATAAAGGGCGCGGCATGGCCGCGCCTGGTTTTTCTAGTTCTCTTTTAGATTTGTTTCATTTGGCGTGAATATATATAGCTATTGCTGAATGTTCAAACAGGCAGAGAGCGCACCGATCGGTGCGCAGAAGGCGGACATCCGCTGTAAAGGAAGTCACGGCATTCTAAGTGCTGCCACCTGGAAGAGATGCCAGTCATCCCTGAGAAGGCCATGGAGTTCCTCTCTCGGACATGGAGCCCCTCCTCCTCGGATCTCTTCCAAATACTCTCCCCAGTGTATCCCCAGTGTCTTTTTCAGTTTTCACCAACCGAGTGGCGACATCTTCTCTCAAGCTACTCCATTGTTTCACAATCCACATACAAAATAATGCTTCGCACAATCTACAGTACGCTTCACTTCAGTCTTATCTATTTATTACTGCATGGATCTTTTTTCACCTTTTTTCAGTGTGCAGAATGTTCTGTCTTTTGTTTACGGTTACGTTTATCTATTCTGATATAATAATAATAAAGAGCCTGGGATCATCGCTGGAGGACCCAGAGTGTTTCTACAGTGACATGTGCAGTGATTGTCAGAGAGAGCCGGAGCCGTGCCAAAGGGGCCTAAGTCAGCCACTGGGCTCACGTCTCAGCAGTGAACTATTGCCGCAGTGTTAATGATGATCCCTGGTTTGCCTGACAGAGACTTGTAGCCGGTGGCAGGCCTAACTGCGGACAGCGCCGGCACAAGCTCGTCCAGCCTGCCTGGGTAAGTAAGAGCAAGGCTAATGATTTCGCCTGCTGCCGGCTAAATGCATGTGCCATGTCATACAAAGTAAGGGATACTGTCTACTCATATAATAGGTTGGATGGAAGACGGGCTGTATCAAATCTACGAGCAATTAATGTTTTGCAGTTGCAGCCGAGTACAGTGGCAGCTCCCAGCCAGCAACCAACTCCAAGGTAGCCTTTTTGTCTCGTAATCTGTGATTCAGCCAGCGAGAAGCTAAGCGCCGGCTCGACACCCTCTCTCCTAGCGTGGCATTCTTAGTGTTGACGTGGAGCTCATCTCGCCGACTCAAATACCTTATTATACCTGCTCTAAGGAGTAAGGACAAGATACTAGTCAGTTCTCAGTTGTTTATTACAAACACCAATGTTCCTCATAACATGGCGCAGAGTGCAAGATTGAAACAGCATATAGTACTCTGTAATTGCTGTGACAAAACAGGATAGCACAGCTGATATCTTGTCTGGAACTGATACAGTAACTGCCTTGTTTGTTTCGCTTGCTCTTTTTTTTGGCAGCTCAAAGTTGGAAATACGAACACAACGTCAGATTCTCACGCCAGGAACGGAGGTATTTTTATTGTAGGGGCGGTTGGGGTTGGGGGCGCCCCTACAGTAGGTGTCCTCGGGCCCCAGCAACCCAGCCGCCCCTACAGATGGCACTGTAGTGTAGGGGCGGCTGGTAACCTGAGTCGCCTCTACAGTTAGGGCTGATCTGTAGAGGCGGCTCAATCACCAGCCACCCCTGCTGTTTGACTGTAGGAGCGGCTGAATCACCAGCCGCCCCTACTGATGGCGCATAAATAAATAGTAGTTACACCCTTCTTCCACCTCGGGACACACTCTTCTACACAAAAAAAAAAGTTGGGAGGCCTTAGGCTCCTCCTAAAAATTGCTCTACTAAGGGGGGAGATTTTGATCTCAAATCTTTTGGTGGAGAGACTCTAAAAGATAAGGAAATGCTTCTCCAACTCTTTATTTGAAGTTTAATTCATTGGTTAGTGAGTAATTTGATTTTTGGTTTTCTCTCTCTTCCATGGAGCTTGAGCTAGTTATGAGTGAAATTAGACCCTAATTTTCACTATACTAGGGTAAATTAGGTAGGAAAGTAAGATTGGACTATTTGTTAGTAATCTTTGTTGATTTTAGTGTAGTATTAGTGAAGTTTGGTGCATGTGTCATGAAACCCTATATCTAGATCTAGGATTTTGTTTTTTTTTTCTTTTTCAATTTTTTCCTTATGTGACTAGGGTTTGCATGTAGGTGAATGTGTAAGATTTTAATTGTTGCTAATGTGTAAAATATCCTCTACCATGGCTACTAATTATCATTTAATATTTATTTTGATTCCTTTCTATAATGTGTGTTTTTAATTAGTTATGGATAAATAGGCCATTAATTAATTATCCTCTACCATGAAATTGGAATGGAGTTTGTATGAAAGGTAGTGGATGAAATATTAAATGTTGCTAATTGTTTGCTTTGAAATTGTTTATTTGAACCAATTAATTTATATTTTAAAATATTTATGCATTAATAGTCAATTAATTAACTATCCTCTACTACCATGGTACGTGTCTCAGGTATATACAATTATTCTCGAGTAATATTCTTTCTTTGGTTGTTTTGTTTCTATAAGATGGACTACAGAAACTCTTGGATGTATGGTTCGTTAAGACACGACGCTCTTTTCCGTGATGAGGAGGACAAATTCATCAAAGCCGCAGAGGAAACTCCATTAGGCAACGATTCGCAGGCAAGAGTTGAGTGACCTATATGAATTCATGGTGGAGACCCAGAACCAGCTAGAGATGTGTTTATCTCCCGCTTTTTTGATATAATGGTACATCTTATGATTCACCTGGTTCATCAGATCGAGGCGCTGGGCCCTAGCTTCTTGCATAAAATGTGGTCCTACGAGCAGTTCATGTCGGTTCTAAGCCGATACGTGCATAACCGAACACACCCAGAGGGCTCGAAGTCGTCGAGTGCTGCCAAGAGTGGCTAAAAGTACAGAGAGAGATTGGTAATCCCGATTCTCGTCATAAGGGAAGGCTAGCTGGGAAAGGCACAAGTGGTAGGAAAGTGTTCCTCGACAATGATTACAGAGAGGTGAGTCGGGCGCATTACAGTGTCTTGCAGAGTATGGCAGTGATGCAACCGTACATTGACGAACACATGGCTATCATTATGGCCGAGAGGAATGGCCGTTCAGATGATTGGGTCATGAAACAGCATAAGCAACGCCTGACATCATGGTTGAAGGACTAGAATATACAGCCTGAAGAAACCATAGATTCTATTACCATCAGTCGGTTGGCGGCCGAGCCATCAAAACAGGTGACGTCTTGAAATGCTTATGACATTAATGGGTACACATACTATACCGACACAAAGGACAGGAAATCTGTGAATCAGAACAGCGGCGTTCGAATAGAGGCTCTCGATGGAGTGGGACGAAAGGTCCTGTACTTTGGCATAATTGAAGATATATGGGAACTTGACTATGGAAGGGATATAAAGGTGGCCCTGTTTCGATGCCGCTGGATCAAGCAACATCAATTCAATGAGATCGGACAGAGAGTCGTCGACCTCCAGAATGTAGGCTACCAGGATGACCCTTGGGTGCTCGCTGAATGTGTCGCGCAAGTCTTCTATATGCCCGACCCGCAAAGTAACCTTCCTCCAAAGAAGAAGACAAAACACGTGTGGCCTCCGGGAAACAACATATCATCGGAGTTGATGGCATGGATGATGATGTTGAAGCTTACAATAAGTGCGATGAGATGCTGCTATTCACAGACTTTTGTAAGAAGATCGAGGCTGTGGAAAAGAACATGTCCAAAGATGTATTGCCATGGGAACGAAAAGGTGTCAAGAGAAAAGTTGTCACGGTGGGCTAGCTAGTTTATGTAAGTGTGTCAGTGTTCGTAAGACTACATTCATGTATGTGTGTGTGAGACTACATTCATATATGTGTGTGTGAGACTACATTCATGTATGTGTGTGAGACTACATTCATGTATGTAAGACTATATTTATGTATGTGTGTTTGAAACTACATTTATGTGTATGTGTGTTTGAGACTACATTCACGTATGTTTGTGTGAACAATGTGTACTAAGAATTTATCAAATTATGAAATTACCAAAATAAAAGTTGTAGATCTCCATGAGTTACTCAACTTTGGTATTCATTACTTTTTCAGTTAAAATGATTTGGGGGTCCAAATTATGGTTTCAACTTGTCTTTTTTCAAATTTCAAAATTTGAAAGGTTCAAATTTAGTCAAATGATAAGATAACCAAAATAAAAGTTGTAGATATTGATGAGTTGAACAACTTTTGTATTCATCACTTTTACATCTGAAATCATTTAAGGTTTAAAAATTTGGTTTGACCTTGTCAAATTTTAAATTTTAAAATGTATAAAACATTGTCACATCCAAGTTTGATCAAACTTAAATGCTGAAGTATGATTTTAGAAATTTTTAGAAAAAAAAACCATCACATTTGGAGTTAGTATGAGGGAGAACAACTAGTTATAAAATTTACCCACAGATTAAAAAGAGAAATCACACTGTTCTAGATGATCCTTACATAATCATAGTGAACAGTGTGATTTTTTTTAATCTGTGGGTCAACTTTGTAACTAGTTTTTCTTCCTCATACTAACTCCAAATCTGATGATTTTTTTTCTAAAATTTTCTAAAATCATTCTCTATCAATTTATTTTGTTGGTTTTATTAATATATACATATGAAAAGTTTGAGCAATTTAAATTTTGAATTTCAAAAAAATGCAACTTCAGACAAGATTTTGGTACCCCAAATGATTTCAGCTGAAAAAGTGATAAATACCAAAGTTGAATAACTCATCAAGATCTACAACTTTTGTATTGGTCATTTCTTCACATGACAAAGTGGTAATGACATTGTTCACAAATGTGACACATCTCTCGTAAGGTTTTATAAACTATATGAGACATGTGTAAGATTAGTGAACAATGTGTGTTAAGAATTTGTCAAATAAAAAAATGACCAAAATAAAAGTTGTAGATATTCGTGAGTTGAACAACTTTGGTATTCATCACTTTTTATGTTGAAATCAATTTGGGTCTCAAATTTTGGTTCGAACTTGTCGTTTTTCAAAATTTCAAATTTGAAAGGTTCAAATTTTGTTAAATGACAAGATGACTAAAATAAAAGTTGTAGATATTAATGAGTTGAACAACTTTGATATTCGTCACTTTTTATGTTGAAATCATTTTGGGTCTCAAATTTTAGTTCGAACTTGTCATTTTTTAAAATTTCAAATTTGAAAGGTTCAAATTTTGTCAAATGACAAGATGACCAAAATAAAAGTTGTAGATCTTCATGACCTCTACAACTTTGATGTTTATCAAATTTTCATTTGAGATCATTTGGTGTCTCAAAATTATTTTAGTAGTTTTGATTTTAATTTTTTAAAATTTAAATTTTTCTCCATTTTTAAAGGTTCAATTTTGCAATTTCAAACTATTGTAGTTGTTTTAGTTATTGTATATGTAAATATATCTATAAAAAATAATTATAAAATTTTGTACTGTATTATTTATTATTTACATGTGAATAATTCATTTTGATTTAGAATTTTGAAAAAAAAATCAACTGTAGGGGCGGCTTATAACCTCAGCCGTCCCTACAGTGGCTCCGAGGTCTATTACAGTGACCGTCGCTGTGGGCGCTAAGTGTTGGGCGAAATCAGGTTGTGGGCGCCGTCAGGCTGCCCAATTTAGCCGCCGTTCCCCAGGCCGCGACAGCGGCTAGGGTTTGGGAGTGCTCCTCGGCGCGGCCCGTCCGTCTGCTCCCACGGCGCGCGGCTAGTTCGTCGTGCGGCTGCCCCCGCCCCATCCTCACCATCCGGAAGCTTCTGGCCGCCATATCCCTCAGCCACACGCTTGCCCCACCGCCTCCTCTGCTCGACCCACCGTGGCTTCGTCTCCTCCGCGCCCTCTCACTCCCGAATCTCTCTCCTCGCGGAGGATCACGGCTTTCGTGGTGCTCGACGCGCACGGAAGCGGGGCTTGCAGCGGCGGCGGCGCCCTCGCCTCGTGCTTCGTCGCCTCTTCCTCTCCCTCAGCGTCTCATCGCGCAGATGCGCGGCCCGTGCATACGCCTCCGCTTCTCCGTCGCCCCACAGCCCACCCTCATTCAAAAAAAGGTTTTGTGCCCCTGCGCGGCAAGACGAGGACGGATCAGCATCAACCCCTCCGTCACTGGCGTAGGTACAGGCGTACATCCCCTCTCAGCTCCCCAAATCTATCCGTTTATTGTTGAATGGTTCAGAAACAAAGGACGTTTTATTAAATCCCAGCTAGCAGCTACAACAGGTAAAGTTATTTTGTTCATCAGATTTGATTGATGCTAGCATAGATATGTTATTTTCTCATGAGAATTGATTTTTTATGTATCTAAAGTTGCAATAGCTCTTATGCAACTGCAGGAAGGCTTGAGAAAGCATCTCAGTGCTGGAGGCTTACATGCTGACGCATAACAATGTTATGCTGGATTCGTTATGAAAGCTTAATGTTAATCAAATGGTCTGTTTTCATATCGTGTCTATATATTTCCAAGTTTTTTTTAAAAGATATCATACATCTGATATTTCGCCATTGTTAGTTGTGACAGTGGTTTGAATTGCTTGTATCAATATCAGGTGCTTCAAAACAGCAGTGTCAAGAAAGAGGAACTGTGAGCTCGAGCTAAAGGATTGAAAACTTTAGGCAAAATATTCCAGGCATGGCTATCTATGTTTGATTATGGTGAGACCCCATGTATCAACTTTTTTTCTAGCATCACTGTTTTACCATGAACTTTTTGATGGTTACTCAACTCAAATGTATAGGACTAATTGGTTTTCTGCCTTATAAAAAAAGGCTTGCCTACATACTTTTTAGGTCGCATTACCTGGACATAGAGTGGTTTCTCTATTTCACATAATGTTGTCTCTGGATTCTTGCCCTGCTGAGCGCAGTATGCAGTCATCCATTTGTCCAGGTGGTCTGCTTAATCACAGTTCTAGAATGTGTGGTGCTCTACGTAAATGTATCTGTCAGGGAAGATGTCTGAATGTAGAAGTAATGTTACAGGAGTGTTTCGTAGCTTCAAAAAATGAATGTATCATGCTGTCCTTGAAATGAAATCAATTTGTTGTTCATCTCAGTTTTATTTCCCTGTTCGCTCCACATTAAGCCACTGCTGCTGCTGGCTTCTTGCTGCTCGTAGCTTCCTGCCGTTGCTTGCTTGCTTGCTACTGCCTTTGCTGCTTTTGCTGGTTGGCTGCTGCAGCAGCAGCACAGCTTGCCGAACAGGCACACTGTTCTTGCTAGAGCATCTGGAGTTTGTAATGACCCTTGTGCTGCGTGGGGCCATTGCCATGGAAATTTTGTAGTCTTCAAACATGCTTTGTGTTGCCCGTTTGCCTGATTTTGAAACATCTTGTCACATATGAATTAATCGATTGGGTTACGCAAACCTTATTCATATCCTGTATGATACAATACCTTTTCTGTAAGCCTTTGATATCGTTGTAACAAATATGATATTACTAAGTGGTTTCTTCCTCTTTTGCAGCAGCCCAAAAAATGAAATCAAAGATTAGCTTACCGCAACTGGGTCAGCGGAAATAAAGCAAGGCCAGTGACCAGCGTAGGGCATGCCGACCTGTGACCAGCGCAGGGTATGACGACATGGTTGATATTTATGTGGCTTCATATTTATGTACTTGGATCATGCTTTTGTATGGCCGGTGGTTTATCCATTAGTCTGTCTGGGATAGCACTTTAGTCAATTTGGTAAGATTGATTAAATTGATTAAAGTGCTATCCCACACAGGTGGTTAAGGAATCCAGCATCTCCCTATTACTTACTACAATTTACAGCCACGATAGCTTTTTAATTTTGCTTTGCTTGCCTTTCCTATGACACTTAGGTTGTACCTTGCTATTCTTGTCCCTAATCAGAACTACAGCCTGGTTGTAATAAATTGCTTAAGTGCCCTGTTAAGTTCCAATGACATTTTGCTTCATGCAGCTCTATTGATCCCAGTATCATTGTTACATCAAATATTGGAGACAGTGAATTCAAAGATGTTCACTGTTTACACCACCACTTTCAGTTCAGATGTTCTAACTCCAGACATAATATCGTCGACAGTGAAGCAGAGTCGGCGCCTCGGCGGGCCACGTCAGGATGCCGGCTGCGGAGTGCGACGCGCAGCACAACTCAAGCCCGGTGTCCGTGCTTGAGGCGCCTAACGATTCATCCACCACCACCACCTCGGCTCCTTGGAAGCCCTGCTCGGCTACCTCAGGTTCGTTATGTGCTAGGTGAAGCAGTCTCAGAGATGCAGTTACTTTATCATATCATGCATGTATCCATCATGATTTTCTTTATACAAATTACTAAGTTCCATGCTTCCCTGTTCTCAAAAAACAAAGAGTCATTCTTGTCTTCTCTGGAATTTCATAGATTGACATCTTATCTTAGCAATGCATTGTCCCTGACCAAACTGAAGCAAGCAACAAGCAACTTAAAAAGGGAGAAGGGAGCAACAGTCAAAGAAGGGCAAAAGAAGTGGTCAGGGAAGGGCAAAATTATGTTGAGTACATGCTCAAAGATATTGTGTAAAAGTTGAACTATGAAAAAAAAACATTGGTTTTTTTATGTGCGTCTCCGAGATAAATCCATTGCGTTAGCACGGGTATTATACTAGTATATATATATGGTCAGATTTGAATTTGAATTTATTTTTGCTGAAAAATCCACTGTAGGGGTGGTTCTTGATTGAACCGCCCTTACAAATACACACAGCAGGGACGGCTGGTGATACAGCCACCCTTACAGAAGTCCACTACAGGGGCGGCTGATATTACCAGCTACCCCTACAGAGGGCACTATAGAGGCGGCTGAAAACACCAGCCACCCCTACAGAGGCACCCTCTGTAGGAACACCCTGGCAAGGGCGGCTGGCGCAGCCGCCCCTACAGTTAACTTCTGTAGTAGTGGATGGGCCCCCAAAATCCACTGAATCGGGCAAAAAGATCATCGAATCAATGCTCCCTCGAATGTAACAAAGCGGGTGGTTTCAGCCCGTGGGTGTGCTCTGTGCTCACACGGAGGAATAAATGAAAAAAGATGATGCAATAAAGATAAGATCTAAAAACCACCTCACGATTCCTTTGAAGTTCTATTAAGGAAGTGCGTGGGCTTTTAACGAGAACCTATACAAGGGGTACCCCTCTCCTGACCCAACTCGAACTGAGGGAACTTGGTTGGACCGAGAACCATGTTTGGGGATCCTTGTAGCCAAATGGGCCCCACGGTGGTGGATGTGCCCCCCCCCCCCACATACACACACACGACCTGGTGCTCCCCTGTGGACGGGTGTCCGACGACACAGAACTTGCTAGGTTTTTCCTTCCACCTGAAGGGTCAAAGGCTGGCGACACAAAGGTCGTCACCTAAACGTAATGTCAACAACACCGAGTGTGCTGCCCATGCGTGCCACAGGGGAGGTCATGTCCCCAACAGTGTGTCCTCCTTCTAAATAGGAGACAGTGACATACCATGCCTACCTTATGATGATACTATCGGCATGACCAGTTAGCAGACATTTGATGTGGAGAGCCATGATCTCCCTTCTTCCGCCACCCAAAAAAGATGGTAGGTCCCATAAACCTGAATGGATATGGATTAATGAAGGAGCCATATAAAAAAGTGGACTCTTGAAGCATGCCCTCTTATTTTGTAACGTGCCCCCTATAACCTATATAAGGGGAGGCCATGGCTCTTTTTGATCTCTCTCTAGACTCTGACACCTAGTACAATTCCTAGGCTCTAGACTCCGCCCAAACCACCAACTCTCGAACCTCCCGTAGAAACCCCCCTCCCCGTGGGACATAGTGCTCCCCTGTGGACGGGCACCCAGGTACAAGACACAGAACTCGTCGGGTTTTTCCTTCCACCCCAAGTGTCGGGGACCAATACCAGGGTACCCGAAGAGGAGGAGCTAATGGTCATCAACATTGATTCGCCCAAGCAGTCAAGTGCGCGACTACAGCTCCAACCGAACCCCAGGCGCACGGGTTCTGCCTTGCCCAACCGCTGGGGCACGAGCTCCACCTCGCCCGATCGATAGGGCATGGGCTCCGCCTTGCCCGACCACTGGGGGCAGGCTCCGCCTCGTCCGACCTTTGGGTCAGGGGCTCCGCCTCTCCCAACCATTGAGGGCAGGCTTCGCCACACCTGACCTCTAGGCCGGGGGCTCTGCCTCACCCAGCCTCTGGGTCAGGGGCTCCGCCTCACCCGGCCTCTGGGTCAGGGGCCCCACCTCGCCTGACCCCTAAGGCGCAGCTCCCAATGGAAGCCCATTCCGCCGCCAACCACTATGAGCCAGAAAAGTACGACCCAAGGTCAAACTTCTAGCACCGTGCAGGGAGCGTGCACATCTCATCATGAACCATGCCCATGATATGTCACTCTAGGGAACTCACACCACCAACAGTGATGGATGTATGGTCACTATGTTGCCTACTACCTTTATGGTCACTGACCAGAATGCTGGCCCGCCGCATCGCCCGCCGGGACAGGATGGGACACCACGACCCGCTAACAACGCCAGGGCATGGCATCAGCGGTGATCAGGCACCCAGCGTGGAGCCATCCTTGTCACCTTCTGCAGTGCCGACGGGGCCGGCATGAAGGAAAAGAAAGTCCCAGCGGTCCGAGAGGCTTTCTTCCCCTTGACTTTTACCCCTCTGTCTCTCTCTTCTTATCTGTAATCTGCTCTTCCCCTTAGACTATAAAAGGGGAAGCAGGATGCCCCATGAAGAGGAGGCCGAAGACGACTCTACATGGCAATAGACATGACACATCTGCACGCCTTAGCAGCACACACACACACAGCAGAGACTTGGGACCTTCTCCCTCCCTTGCCCGTTTGTAACCCCTACTACAAACCAAGTGTCGGTAACACGAGCAGTGGTGAACTAGACGTAGGGACATTCAACCCGAACCAGAATAAATCCTTGTGTCTTCCAAGCACACCATCCGAGCCAGACGGGCAAATACAAATTTACTAGTTGGTGACTTGAAACACCGACAGTTGGCACGCTAGGTAGGGGCCTTTTGCGCATCTCGATGTCATCTCCAGGCTTTGTATGGCCAACCACGGCATCCGCTGGGTCCCCAGCGTGCATGTGCATTTTGGGAGCCTAAACTTCGTCATCACAGTGGAGGGAGAGCTGGCACCGACTCCTACCATCGCCCGGCTTCTTCACTCCACCATCCTCGACATGATCGATGAAGCGTTCAAGGAGCTGCGGCTGCACGCACCAGAGGCTCATGCCCCCGGGAGCGACCAGCTCCTCGACTTTGACTATGGGAGGCTTGAACACCAGCTCGCCACCATCTTGGGATGCCGACCGTCCCAGGAGGACCTGCGTTGCATCACCTTCTTCTACGCCACCGTCATGATGTAGCTCGCTGGAGGGGAGCCACTCACCCTAGAGCAACTCATTGGAGCAGCCACGGCGATGTTCCCTTTTGACCTACGCAATGCTGTGTGGGCCACATGCCACCCCATGGTGCAGCACTTCCGCCCATCCCCTACGAACGACACGTTCATAGGAGCGGCAGAGTATGTCACGGAATCACTCCATGACCTTCTCGCGGGGGACCCAGAATCTTTTTTTGGCTCCGACTCCAGTAGGGGAAGCCATCACCCTTCATAGGAGGGCTTCATGGCAGAGGCTCCCAATGGGCATGCCAAAAGCGTCCACAAGGCGGCTGATCCACCACGCAACGATGATGAAGGCATGGAGGCTTTGCTACGCATGTAGGAGGAGCAGTTGCATGCACGGCTCCAGCTCGAGCAAGAACATATGGAGCTCGAGCAAGAGATCGCACGATGAGGAGATGGTGGACGCATGTGCACCATGGCCCGCGAGGTGAACCAGAGGATCGTCGAGGATGACGGGGGCCTCCCGCATTTCACCCACGTGAGCCAGAACATAGCGGCCATGGTAGCCTTGCTCCGAGGGCTCCCTGAGCCCATGATGCTAGAGGACCATTGGACTCACCGAGAGATCCGCACGTTACTCAAGCACGCCACGGTGCAGCAACCAGAGATCTCGTTGTCCCAACGACGCGAGCTCGACGTTGATCGCCATGCGCCCTCGGGGCAACATGCCAAGGATGTCTCCGTCCACCAGGCATCGCATAATGATGGACAGAGGGTTGTGGTCCCGGTGCACGAGCGCCTTGACCGCAATTGCGACGCCCGTGACACTCTGAACGCCCGTAGGTGTGCCCACGGTGGCAAAAGGGATAGGGCCAGCCATGGCTACCACCCTCGCCACGGTGGGCGCTATGACAACACTGAGGACTAGAGCCTAAGCCCCGACCTACTAGGGCTTTAGGCTTTTGGTCGCCACATCCTCAACGTGCCCTTCCAGCCACGGTACCGGCCACCGACCAACATCCCAAAGTACTCCGGGGAAACGAACCCTGAAGTGTGGCTTGAGGACTATTGGCTCACTTGCTAGGCTGGTGGCACAGATAGTGACATCTTCATTATCCACAATCTCCTCCTGTTCCTCGCCAACTCGGCATGAACATGGTTGGAGCACCTTCTGCCCAACCGCATCCACAATTGGTCTGACTTGAAGGAGATTTTTGTGGGCAACTTGCAGGGCACCTCGCATGCCCTAGAAACCCATGGGACCTCAAGAACTGTCAGCAAAAGTCTAGAGAAACACTTCATGAGTACATCCAACGCTTTTCTCGGTAGTGCAACGAGCTGCCCGACATCACCGACATAGACGTCATCGGGGCCTTCCTATTTGGGACCACCTGCGAGTCCCTGGTCCACAAGTTGGGCTGCAAGGGTCCAAGGACCACCAAGGTGCTCCTCGACATCGCCACTAGCCATGCATCGGGCAAAGAGGCGGTCGGAGCTTTCTTCGACCGCTCCAAGGGCAAGGCAAAGCGGGATGACGACAATGGCAAGGGCGCCTCCAACCATCCCCATAAGAAGAAGAACAAGCAACGGTGCGAGAGCTCACTTGTGGCCACTGCCGACCGAAAAGGGGGGGTCATAAGCCCACCGAGGGCACCCTCGACCACTTTGAAAAGCTGCTCGAAGGACCGTGCCTGAACCACGCCTTCCCCGTCAAGCACTTGTACAAGGACTGTGCCCTCATGAAGTGGTTCTTGTCCGGTGGCGCCAGCAAAGGAGAGTCGAAAAAAGACCCTAGGCAGATAATGGACGATGTCGATGGGAAGGATGACGGCTTCCTGACCCCCAATGGATACCTCATGATCTTTGGGGGGTCCACGGCCTATGACTCCAAACGCTAGCAAAAGCTGGTGCACCGTGAGGTCTACACGACCGAGCCCGCCGTGCCCTCCTTTCTCTGGTGGTTGGAGTCCGCCATCACCTTCGACCGGACTGACCATCCTGATAGCATCCCTCAGCTGGGAAGGTACCCACTCATCGTTGACCCGATCATTGGTAAGAAGCGGCTTACCAAGGTACTGATGGACGGTGGCAGCGGCCTCAACATCCTATACACCGAGACGCTCGACGCCATTGGCATTGACCGATCGTGCGTCCGATCAACCAGGGCACCCTTCCATAGCATCATGCTGGGGAAGCAGGCCATGCCGCTCGGGAAGAATGATCTGCCCGTCACTTTTGGGAATCCAATCAACTACAGGATGGAGACCCTTACGTTCAAAGTGGTTGGGTTCCATGGGACATACCACGTGATCCTCAGGTGGCCATGTTATGCGAAGTTCATGTTCATCCCAAACTACACCTACCTAAAGCTAAAAATGTCGGGCCCATGTGGGGTCATCATCGTCGGCACTTCTTTTCCAAGGTGCCTACGAGTGCGAGGTGGAGTGCTGCGAGCACGCCGCTGCAATCATCGCCTCCACCGAGCTTGAGGCAATCTGGGAGAGGACCGCTGAGGAGCCCTTGGACTCCAAGTGGTTGGCTGGGTCCTTTGAGCCTGCTGAAGATGACAAGGAGATCCCCGTGGACCCTAGCAGCCCTGACGGCAAGGTGCTCTAGATCGGCACCACGCTTTCCTCCAAATAAGAAAGCGCGCTCGTCGACTTCCTCTGCGCCAATAGAGATATCTTTATGTGGAAACCCTCAGACATGCTGGGCATTCTGAGGGAAGTCACTGAGCATGCCTTGAAGATCAGGCACCCAGCGCAGGCCGTACTTGTCACCTTCTACAGTGCTAGCAAGGCTCGTATGAAGGAAAAGAAAGGCACGGCGGTCCGAGAGGCTTTCTTCCCCTTGACTTTTACCCCTTTGTCTCTCTCTCTTCTTCTCTGTAATCTGCTCATCCCCTTGGACTATAAAAGGGGAAGCAGGACGCCCCCTGAAGAGGAGGCCAAAGATGACTCTGCACGGTAATAGACACGACACATCTACATGCCTTAGCAGCACACGCACACACCAAAGACTTGGGACCTTCTCCCTCTCTCGCCCGTTTGTAAAGCCTACTACAAACCAAGTGCTGGTAACACGAGCAGCGCCGAACTAGACGTAGGGACATTCAACCCGAACTAGTATAAATCCTTGTGTCTTTCAAGCACACCATCCAAGCTAGATGCGCAAATACAAATTTACTAGTTGGTGACTCGAAACATTGACACCAAGGGTATAAAAGTCGGCCATACAAGGTCATCACATGGATGTAAAATCAACAACACCAAGTGTGCCGCCCACACGTGTCACAATGGAGGTCATGCCCCCAATAGTGCATCCTCCTACTAAAATGGAGGCAAGGATAGGCCATGCTTGCCTTGTGACAGTACTGTTGCCATGACCAGTCAGTAGATGTTTGATGTGAAGAGCCATGATCTCCACTTCTTCCGCCCCAAAAAAGGATGATGGGTCCCATGATCCTGAATGGATAAGGATTGATGAAGGAGCTATATGAAGAAGCTGACTCGAAGCATGCCCTCCAAACCTACCCCCCCCCATGAACCTATATAAGGGGAGGCCATGGCTCTCTTCCCTCTCTCTAGACTCTTTGACACCCAAGTCAGTTTCCTAGGCTCTAGACTCTAAAACCTCAAAATCCCAAACCTCCCATAGAGACCCCTCCCTCCCCCCGATGGGACCCAGTGCTCCTTGTAGATGGGCACCAAGTACAACACATGAAAACTTGCTAGGTTTTTCCTTCTACTCGAAGGGTCAAAGGCTGGCTGTCGCGGGGTCAGAACCGTGGCAAGCATTGTTGTTCGAGTTGGTTTAGAGTACGTATCTATGGTAGCTCAGGTGGACTCAAGAACACAAGAATCATAGAGAGGACGCAACGGTTTATCTTGGTTTGGGCTGATCGGTGCCCTATGTCCAGCAGCTGATGATCCTTATACTCAAGAGCACCCAAGATCGGGGGTTACTACAGAGTGTATAGGAGAAAGAGAGAGATTTGGTAGAGGGTTAGCTCGGTGCTAATCCTAAGGTTGCCTCGCCACCAGTGGAGCCTTCCCCTCATTGGAGAGGAGGAAGACGACGGATGCGGTGGAGGAGCTCTCGGTGCCCCTCTCTGGGTTGCTCTGCTCTCGGTGCTAAGTAGGAGCAAATGGATGGTGAGGAATGGAATGATCTATCTGGGATTGTCCTCCCCCCTCTAGGATCCAACCTTATCCCTTATATATCGAGATAGGTCAGGTACATGGCGGTTTGGGGGGTTGAGCCTATGGTCTACATGCACCGGAGTGCAGGAGGGTCTTGCAGCGGCACTCTATGGACCATGGTGATGTCGTGGAGCTGAAGTAGTCCTGGGCATCATCCAGCTGCTATGTTCTGACACTCTACGTGTCAGGCTATGTTGGCTTGGACCGGCCTCCCCCAGGTGGACCTTTTGGAGTCTTCTTGGTGGAGAAGGAGGTCGGCTCCAGGGGCTGACGAGCAGGACGGGAGCCCCTAAGCCCCTGGAGGCCGAGGGAAAGCTTGTCTTCTTGTGTCATGCCCCGTGCGTGACCTTGTTGGGGGAGTGGCCGGCAAGGCCGCGCCTAGAGTGCTATGTCGAGGAGCCCTTGAGCCTTGGTGGCTCGGTGTATGTTGTCTTGTGCCTCAGCCTTGGCTGGCGTCATAGGACGGTTGGGAGCCGAGGGCCGAGCTCAGGTTTCCCGTCGATCAGGAGCCTGAGGCTCGAGCAAGCCCCTAAGCCCTGAGCAGAGGCCTTGGCATGCTCAGGCTCAGGCAAGTTCCTTAGTCTAAGGGTGCGCGTGAGCATACCCAATGGGTATAGCCCCTAGGCGATCCAGGAGGGATCGGCCGAGGGGTCTCTTCAGTCGGGAACCATAGATCCCAAGGCTTAACATACTCATATGTTAGGATCTCGTTAGGAGCCCTTGAGCCCTTCATGGTCTCACATGTTCATGATGGTGACGAAGGGCTGAATTTGATCTTCTAGTGACCGAACTAGCCATGGTGGAGATGGCTTCTGCTGACAAGAGTGCAACACTGTTCATGGGGCCCTTTCCCTACTATGATGGGGGTGCCCAACTATCGAGGCCCGGTGGTAGTGGTGCCGACCCATGCTTTGATCCTATGTCACGTAGGTCTGTTGTCCAAGCGAGGGTTCGGTGAACTCATCTAGGAGTTACCAACTTTAGGCCTGGGGCACCCTTCTTTTTGGTCGGAGCCTACTGTGGGTCGAGTGATCGAGAGTGTTTGGGCTCTGGCTCGGGGCCACCTGATCACCTAGTGTGCCACGTCCTTCTAGGGGCTTCGGTAGCAGACCTCGATCTTCTCAGGGTGGCCTTCTAGGGCTGACCTTCTGCTGCCATAGGTTGAGGAGTGGGCAGCGCACCGAGCTCGAGTGAGGGGCCCTTGTAGGGCCCACCGCTTAGTGGCTCCTGACCCAACTACGGAGTGTTGGTTGGTTTTAGGGGCGTGCCGCCCGAGAGCCCATCGATCGGGGGTCGGGTTGCTCCGGTTGGGGAGCCAGTGTAGCCCCTGAGGCCATCGTGGGGCCTCCTTGTCAGTGGGCATGGTGGCTTCTGGGCACGTCCCATCAGCTGATGCTCTGTGCAGGCGGTTGATGGCGCGTGGGACGCCATGCCCGGCAGAGGAGTTATGGTGTGCACTCCCATGCCATCCTAGTTCATCTGGGAGATGGGACGTCGGGCCACATGGAGTGGATCTAGCGAAGATGTGGCGGCACTTGGCGTGCGTGGATCTAGGCCTGAGGGGAGTTGGATCCCCTCAAGTCCTAGGAGGAGGCATGCACAGAGTGGGTGGCGCATGTGGCAGAAAGTGGAGCGGGGACTTGATTCGTTGTCAGCATCTGCCTAGCTCCACCTTTACTACATGGCCTCCATCATGCAACCACCCTTGGGCATGTCATGGGGATTGAAGGGACGCCTGGCCGGCTCCCCGAGGCCTCTTTTATCTGTCGATGGCTGATCGGAGGGCCCAGAGTCGCTCGCTGCTCATCGGTAGGGGCTATAAAAGGGGCATCCCAGGGACACGGTGCCTTCTATCCCTCCTCCAGCTCCTTCTCCTCTTCCTCTCAGATCCAACTCATGTGGCCATGTCAATGATGAAGTGCGCCGCCTCCCTCCGAGTGAGCCTGCTTCGCTTCATTAGTTGATCACTCCTAGGAGAGTGGAAGGGTTCCAGCGATGCCCTAGCCGTGCCTCAGGGTCAAGGTGGTCGCATGGCTAGGGCCTTCTAGGGAGGTGCCGGAGTGTGCCAGCTATGGCGGGGGCAGTCGACGGCTGACCTACCCGCTTGGGCTGCTCCCGCCTCACCGCCGATAGTGCGGTGCGCGGGGTGGCATGGGGTTAGGGTGGCGGTGCCTAGAAGCTTCTGGGCGCTTGCGATGTTCGGAGGCGCCCGCGACGCCTATCGTCGCCCACGCATCGCGTTGCATCTTCCCAAGCCCATGGTTGAACTAGACATGGTGCTCTTCAGAGGGCTCGGGTGGCTGAGGTCGAGGCCAATCTCCAAGCTACAGCTAGGACATATCTGCCTCTTCTCTACGCGCTCTGAGCCTTCCACGGGCGCCCCGCCGGCCTCAGGGCTTGGGACCCCCGACCTCCCCTTTTAGCCTCTCTGAAGGCCACTTCGTTTGGGGGAAGTTGGGTCACTTGCATGGCCGGTCACTAGTAGGCTTCTTCGCCTCCTGGCCGCGGTGCTAGCAATCTACATCCTTCAGCGGTTTTTGCCGCCGTATATTGTAATCGGGTCATTTCCAATTAATAAAAAGAAATTACTTTCATTTATAATCTCATTGCTCATGAGTCGTGCATGGAGACTTAGGTCCCTCATTGGGATGGGCTGTTATGACAATGGCCTCGGTGGCCAAGATTGCAGCTCCCGTGCTGCTAGCGGGTGAGTCCGTGACAACACCAGGTTTATGATCATTCATGGCCTGGTCATGTCCCATAGAGGGGAGATCCTTAGCTTTTCGACCGAGCCACGTATAGTTCCTGAGCCCTTCTGTCGGTGCTCAAGGGCTCGCTACCTCACTCATTGGGTCACCACGAGTGGCTCGAGGTCAGTACTCGGACACCATTCCAAGGTCGGCTAGTTTTGCTTCTGAGCGCCCGGCTAAGGGCTTTGGTGCCCGAACTTGAACGTCCCTCACACCTTTATATGCTTTGGGTGTCCTTGAAGCCTAGTGGGCTAGCCTTAGAACCCTCGGTGATGTCCCTCCTGGGGGGCCCCATGCCGCCGTGCATCTAGGAGACACGATCCATCGAAGGATCGGGAAATAGGGAGATAGCTGCAAATGAACGAAATGGACACAAGAGAAGGGAGAGAGGACATAGCTGGTAACGCAGCGGTCGAGGCCATTTTGTTAGCACTTTTGCTGATCTCTTGCCCAGTCCTCCTATTCTGTCCGTCCCGTCCTCGCCTTGCTTGGGGGGCCTTGCGGTGCAGTTCTCCTTCAAAGAGGGCAACATGTGCTTAGCTTAGTCAATCCTTTGGTGTAGCCGAGCGTCTACTAGAGTTGCTTGGGATAAAGGAGGCAGTGACAAAAAACGAGCAGAGTAAGATGGTCAGGAGGATGGGATTTATCTTGGTTTTTGTTGTTGGAGAGGTAGGCCGATGAAGGAGGTCAGCAGTCGGGTTCTAGCTCGGGAGACAGCGCTTCTAGGAGGATGGCTCGGTGATGGCCTTCCCTCATGGGGAAAGGTCAGAACTCACCTTGATCGAGTCAACCCCTTCTAGGGGGACGAGCGCCTAGATGGAGGGACCAGCCAAGCCATCATTGCTGCCAGAAGTCTTGGCCGCCTCGCCCACGTCTGGGTGGCCAGGCACTGCCACTACCTTGGCTGTTCCCTTCATTGGCGCCCTTCCTGCATCACAGCCAAGGCTGTCGGGAGCATAGGGGGCGATGAGTGCAGTCACTTGGGCGACGCAGTCTTGCTCATAGTAGTAGGCTTGCTCGAAGCTGCCCTCGACGGTGATGACCCCCTTGGGGTCGGACATATTCAGCTTTAGATAGGTGTAAGTTGGAGACAGCCATGAACTTGGTGAAGCATGGCTGGCTCAAGAGGGTGTGGTAGACACCGGGCAAGTTGACCACCTCAAAGATGAGCGACTCCTTGCAGAAGATGTCTGGTTGGCCGTAGGTGACGCTGAGCTAGATGCGCCTGAGGGGCACTACTTCCTTCCTTGGGACGATCCTATAGAATGGCGCCTTGCTAGGGCACAAGCTGCTCCATAGGATGCCCATCCTATCTAGGGTGCTAGCGTAGAGTATGTTGAGGCTGCTGTCCCCATCCATCAGCACCTTAGTGAGGCATGTGGTGCCCATGATTGGGCTGACCACGAGCGGGTAGCACCCCGAGTGAGGAACACGATCGGGGTGATCCCCCTAGTCGAAGGTGATGGCCCTCTGGCACCATCGAAGCCACGTCAGGGTGGCGAGGGTATGAATGGCGTTCACCTCCTGCTCGGTGATGCGGCGCTGCCGGTGGGATTCGTACGCCTGGGATCCCCAAAGATCATGAGGCAGCGATCAGCCTCGGGGAACTCGGTGTCATCCTTCCGACCAGCATCCGCTGGGTCACCGGCTTTTGGGGCTAGCTTCTGGGCCTTGCCCTGCTAGCCGAGGGTGCCGTGGATGTAGTCCATGATGGTGGCGCAGTCCTTGAGGAGGTGCTTTGCCTGCCCCCCATGGAATGGGTAGGGGGCTCCGAGCGCCTTCTCGAAGTGCTCAGGGCGTGCGGCGCGCCTGTGGGGCTGAGGCCTAGTGGCGTGGTTGGCCACAGCTACCATCTCCTCCCATGGTGCTTTCGGTCCTTGTTCCTCTTGTCGTGGCGATGCTAGGACGAAGCATGGTCATCGTCACCGTCTACACCACTGAGGTAGCTGGCGGCCTTAGCCTTGCCGCTAAAGTTGTCCTAGATGGCCTCCTCACCGGTGGCATACTGGGTGGCGACGTCCAGGAGCTCCCGTGTCGTGTGCGGGGTCTCACGGCCGAGCGCATGGACGAAGGCCTTGTAGGTCATGTCACAGATGAAGGCGTTGATCACGTCAGCGTTGGTGATGTTGGGGAGCTCATTTCACTTCTTAGAGAAACGCTGGATGTACTCCCAGAGGGTCACGTTGGCCCTCTGCCTACAGTTGCGGAGGTCCCATGAGTCCCTGGGCTGAGTGTATGTACCCTGGAAGTGGCCGACGAAGACTAAGCGGAGGTCGCCCCAGCAGCGGATGCTACTGGGCTCGAGCTACTCAAGCGAAGCTCTGGTCGAGCTCGATAGAAGCAGAGGAAGGTACTGCACGACGAAGTCATCATACGACCCCCAGCCCCTATGGCGAGGCGGTAGGCCTTAAGCCAATGGTCTAGGTTGGTCTCACCGTTGTACTTGGAGATATGCGTCGGTGGCCAAAACCGCCTGGGGTAGGGGGCCACCTGGATCACTGACCCAAACACCTAGGGGCCGAAGTGATCCAAGGTGGTGCCCCCTACACCCCACTCTGGAGTACGGGACTACGCCTGAATCTAGCGCCTAGCTTTAATGGTGTCACGGATGTCGCAACCGTCTCTGACCTGGTGATGCGTGGGGGCCACCATGGGGAAAGCTCATGCCTTTGCTCCTGCCGGGGCTTGGCGCCCCTGGTCCATAGACGATCAGAGCTACTACCGGAGGAGTCACCGCCGCTTTCACCCATCGGTGGGGCATGAGCATCGGAGCGATCCCCATTGGTGGTAGTCATCAGCTGAGACAGCCTAGCGTGATGCTAGGAAGCAGAGCTCTTGGCCTGCTGCTCGAGGGCGATGCAGAGAAGCCACCTCGCCTCGTGCAACTGCTCGTTGGTCTTCGAGTCTGGCGTGTAGGAGATGTCCTCTAGCTGGCAGGTGGTGGCCGCCATATTGTAAGCCACTCGAAGGAAGCGCAAGGTGTTGGGAGCCCCAGTGCGGGCGTCATCGTTGTTGATAGGCGGCTACGCAACTTGCTGCCATGCAAAGTCCTGCCTTTGGCGTCCGAGCTCTGCCTCGGTGCCCTCTAGGTCCACCTATCGAGCTCGCAAGTGATCCGCCTTCTTCTGAAGGTAGTTCACGTGGTTGTGGGGACTCAGATCCGGTGGTGTGAGCTCAGGTGCCTCATCAGCGGGCACCTCGCCGTCGATGTAGTAGCACATGCACGGCGGGGCATAGTAGTCGATGTCGTCGGAGTCATACTCCGGGTTGTTCCCTGAGAGGTTCTCAAGGAAGGTGTGCAGCGAGGGGATGTTTGCCCTCGCAATGCCAGAGAGGATGGCATCTTGTGGTGCCTCGCGTTTGATGAGGTGCTCTAGCTCTAGCTAGAAGGATGCCGCTGCATTGTGGATCCTGAAAGGCAGGTCCGAGAGGTAGTACCAGAAGCGATCGGGTGGCGGGTGCACCTCACTAGTGGCAATCTGGTGGTGGACGTTGGTTAGCATGTAGAACATCTGGCACCGGTCTAACACTGTGGGGTGCGGTCCTAGACCACGCTGGATCTGCTGGGCCAGGACTTCGAGATCTGCTCCTAGGAGGCCTGGCGGAGGGGTCGACGCCGGGAGCTCGTTGCTCGTCGGTGCGGTCGCGTCGAGCGGACGAAGCTCGCCATAGCAGTCGGTGACGTAGGCTAGGCTCCCAAAGTTGAGGACCTGGCCCGGGGCAAAGGCGCCGGCCATGATGAAGAACTCGCCAGGAAAGTGGACACCACCGTCTGGGGTGGCGCCGCTTGCTCCGGCGACGGGGCGGGAGGCTTTGGTCACCGTAGAGCCTGAATTGTACTTGATGCTGCCCCTACATGGCGCGCCAGCTGTCGCGGGGTCGAAACCGCAACAAGCATTGTTGTTCAAGTTGGTGTCAGAGTACATGTCTATG